>NW_026060801.1:0-52734 GCF_929443795.1 Astur gentilis
GAAGGTGCTAGCCCTGAAAGATCTTGCTGGTATTCACTATCCCTCTGCAGCCTATCCACAGGCACAACCAGCTTTTGGGATCTCTGCTTTCCCAGAGACTCAGCATGTCACGGTTGCTCGCTCTCGGCAGAAGCTTTTTTCTGAAAAGGCAAACTTACGGCTCCTTCTCCCACAGGGAAGGTGCCCAGCCCCTGAAAACTAATGCAGTTTTTCACTATCCCTCTGCAGCCTATCCACAGGCACAACAGCTTTTGGGATCTCTGCTTTCCCAGAGACCTCAGCATGTCACGGTGCTCGCTCTCGGCAGAAGCTTTTTTCTGAAAAGGCAAACTTACGGCTCCTTCTCCCACAGGGAAGGTGCCGAGCCCTGAAAACTAATGCAGCTTTTTCACTATCCCCCTGCAGCCTATCCACAGGCACAACAGCTTTGGGGTTCTCTGCTTTCCCAGAGACTCAGCAGTCACGGTGCTCGTTCTCGGCAGAAGCTTTTTCTGGAGAAGGCAAAAGTGTGGCTCCTTCTCCTCAAGGAAGGTGCTAGCCCTGAAAGATCTTGCCTGGTATTCACTATCCCTCTGCAGCCTATCCACAGGCACAACAGCTTTGGGGATCTCTGCTTTCCCAGAGACTCAGCATGTCACGGTGCTCGCTCTCGGCAGAAGCTTTTTTCTGAAAAGGCAAACTTACGGCTCCTTCTCCCACAGGGAAGGTGCCAGCCCTGAAAACTAATGCAGTTTTTCACTATCCCTCTGCAGCCTATCCACAGGCACAACAGCTTTTGGGATCTCTGCTTTCCCAGAGACTCAGCATGTCACGGTGCTCGCTCTCGGCAGAAGCTTTTTTTCTGAAAAGGCAAACTTACGGCTCCTTCTCCCACAGGGAAGGTGCCAGCCCTGAAAACTAATGCAGTTTTTTCACTATCCCCCTGCAGCCTATCCACAGGCACAACAGCTTGGGGATCTCTGCTTTCCCAGAGACTCAGCATGTCACGGTGCTCGTTCTCGGCAGAAGCTTTTTCTGAGAAGGCAAAAGTGTGGCTCCTTCTCCCCACAAGGAAGGTGCTAGCCCTGAAAGATCTTGCTGGTATTCACTATCCCTCTGCAGCCTATCCACAGGCACAACAGCTTTGGGGATCTCTGCTTTCCCAGAGACTCAGCATGTCACGGTGCTCGCTCTCGGCAGAAGCTTTTTTCTGAAAAGGCAAACTTACGGCTCCTTCTCCCACAGGGAAGGTGCCAGCCCTGAAAACTAATGCAGTTTTTCACTATCCCTCTGCAGCCTATCCACAGGCACAACAGCTTTGGGGATCTCTGCTTTCCCAGAGACTCAGCATGTCACGGTGCTCGCTCTCGGCAGAAGCTTTTTTTCTGAAAAAGAAAACTTTCGGCTCCTTCTCCCTCAGGGAAGGTGCTAGCCCTGAAAACTAATGCAGTTTTTCACTATCCCCCTGCAGCCTATCCACAGGCACAACAGCTTTTGGGATCTCTGCTTTCCCAGAGACTCAGCATGTCACGGTGCTCGTTCTCGGCAGAAGCTTTTTCTGAGAAGGCAAAAGTGTGGCTCCTTCTCCCACAAGGAAGGTGCTAGCCCTGAAAGATCTTGCTGGTATTCACTATCCCTCTGCAGCCTATCCACAGGCACAACAGCTTTTGGGATCTCTGCTTTCCCAGAGACTCAGCATGTCACGGTGCTCGCTCTCGGCAGAAGCTTTTTTCTGAAAAGGCAAACTTACGGCTCCTTCTCCCACAGGGAAGGTGCCAGCCCTGAAAACTAATGCAGTTTTTCACTATCCCTCTGCAGCCTATCCACAGGCACAACAGCTTTGGGGATCTCTGCTTTCCCAGAGACTCAGCATGTCACGGTGCTCGCTCTCGGCAGAAGCTTTTTTCTGAAAAGGCAAACTTACGGCTCCTTCTCCCACAGGGAAGGTGCCAGCCCTGAAAACTAATGCAGTTTTACACTATCCCTCTGCAGCCTATCCACAGGCACAACAGCTTTTGGGATCTCTGCTTTCCCAGAGACTCAGCATGTCACGGTGCTCGCTCTCGGCAGAAGCTTTTTTCTGAAAAGGCAAACTTACGGCTCCTTCTCCCACAGGGAAGGTGCCAGCCCTGAAAACTAATGCAGTTTTTCACTATCCCCCTGCAGCCTATCCACAGGCACAACAGCTTTGGGGATCTCTGCTTTCCCAGAGACTCAGCATGTCACGGTGCTCGTTCTCGGCAGAAGCTTTTTCTGAGAAGGCAAAAGTGTGGCTCCTTCTCCCACAAGGAAGGTGCTAGCCCTGAAAGATCTTGCTGGTATTCACTATCCCTCTGCAGCCTATCCACAGGCACAACAGCTTTTGGGATCTCTGCTTTCCCAGAGACTCAGCATGTCACGGTGCTCGCTCTCGGCAGAAGCTTTTTTCTGAAAAGGCAAACTTACGGCTCCTTCTCCCACAGGGAAGGTGCCAGCCCTGAAAACTAATGCAGTTTTTCACTATCCCTCTGCAGCCTATCCACAGGCACAACAGCTTTTGGGATCTCTGCTTTCCCAGAGACTCAGCATGTCACGGTGCTCGCTCTCGGCAGAAGCTTTTTTCTGAAAAGGCAAACTTACGGCTCCTTCTCCCACAGGGAAGGTGCCAGCCCTGAAAACTAATGCAGTTTTTCACTATCCCCCTGCAGCCTATCCACAGGCACAACAGCTTTGGGGATCTCTGCTTTCCCAGAGACTCAGCATGTCACGGTGCTCGTTCTCGGCAGAAGCTTTTTCTGAGAAGGCAAAAGTGTGGCTCCTTCTCCCACAAGGAAGGTGCTAGCCCTGAAAGATCTTGCTGGTATTCACTATCCCTCTGCAGCCTATCCACAGGCACAACAGCTTTGGGGATCTCTGCTTTCCCAGAGACTCAGCATGTCACGGTGCTCGCTCTCGGCAGAAGCTTTTTTCTGAATAGGCAAACTTACGGCTCCTTCTCCCACAGGGAAGGTGCCAGCCCTGAAAACTAATGCAGTTTTTCACTATCCCTCTGCAGCCTATCCACAGGCACAACAGCTTTGGGGATCTCTGCTTTCCCAGAGACTCAGCATGTCACGGTGCTCGCTCTCGGCAGAAGCTTTTTTCTGAAAAGGCAAACTTACGGCTCCTTCTCCCACAGGGAAGGTGCCAGCCCTGAAAACTAATGCAGTTTTTCACTATCCCTCTGCAGCCTATCCACAGGCACAACAGCTTTTGGGATCTCTGCTTTCCCAGAGACTCAGCATGTCACGGTGCTCGCTCTCGGCAGAAGCTTTTTTCTGAAAAGGCAAACTTACGGCTCCTTCTCCCACAGGGAAGGTGCCAGCCCTGAAAACTAATCCAGTTTTTCACTATCCCTCTGCAGCCTATCCACAGGCACAACAGCTTTGGGGATCTCTGCTTTCCCAGAGACTCAGCATGTCACGGTGCTCGCTCTCGGCAGAAGCTTTTTTCTGAAAAGGCAAACTTACGGCTCCTTCTCCCACAGGGAAGGTGCCAGCCCTGAAAACTAATGCAGTTTTACACTATCCCTCTGCAGCCTATCCACAGGCACAACAGCTTTGGGGATCTCTGCTTTCCCAGAGACTCAGCATGTCACGGTGCTCGCTCTCGGCAAAAGCTTTTTCTGAGAAGGCAAAAGTGTGGCTCCTTCTCCCACAAGGAAGGTGCTAGCCCTGAAAGATCTTGCTGGTATTCACTATCCCTCTGCAGCCTATCCACAGGCACAACAGCTTTTGGGATCTCTGCTTTCCCAGAGACTCAGCATGTCACGGTGCTCGCTCTCGGCAGAAGCTTTTTTCTGAAAAGGCAAACTTACGGCTCCTTCTCCCACAGGGAAGGTGCCAGCCCTGAAAACTAATGCAGTTTTTCACTATCCCTCTGCAGCCTATCCACAGGCACAACAGCTTTTGGGATCTCTGCTTTCCCAGAGACTCAGCATGTCACGGTGCTCGCTCTCGGCAGAAGCTTTTTTCTGAAAAGGCAAACTTACGGCTCCTTCTCCCACAGGGAAGGTGCCAGCCCTGAAAACTAATGCAGTTTTACACTATCCCTCTGCAGCCTATCCACAGGCACAACAGCTTTGGGGATCTCTGCTTTCCCAGAGACTCAGCATGTCACGGTGCTCGCTCTCGGCAGAAGCTTTTTTCTGAAAAGGCAAACTTACGGCTCCTTCTCCCACAGGGAAGGTGCCAGCCCTGAAAACTAATGCAGTTTTTCACTATCCCTCTGCAGCCTATCCACAGGCACAACAGCTTTGGGGATCTCTGCTTTCCCAGAGACTCAGCTTGTCACGGTGCTCGCTCTCGGCAGAAGCTTTTTTCTGAAAAGGCAAACTTACGGCTCCTTCTCCCACAGGGAAGGTGCCAGCCCTGAAAACTAATGCAGTTTTACACTATCCCTCTGCAGCCTATCCACAGGCACAACAGCTTTTGGGATCTCTGCTTTCCCAGAGACTCAGCATGTCACGGTGCTCGCTCTCGGCAAAAGCTTTTTCTGAGAAGGCAAAAGTGTGGCTCCTTCTCCCACAAGGAAGGTGCTAGCCCTGAAAGATCTTGCTGGTATTCACTATCCCTCTGCAGCCTATCCACAGGCACAACAGCTTTTGGGATCTCTGCTTTCCCAGAGACTCAGCATGTCACGGTGCTCGCTCTCGGCAGAAGCTTTTTTCTGAAAAGGCAAACTTACGGCTCCTTCTCCCACAGGGAAGGTGCCAGCCCTGAAAACTAATGCAGTTTTTCACTATCCCTCTGCAGCCTATCCACAGGCACAACAGCTTTGGGGATCTCTGCTTTCCCAGAGACTCAGCATGTCACGGTGCTCGCTCTCGGCAGAAGCTTTTTTCTGAAAAGGCAAACTTACGGCTCCTTCTCCCACAGGGAAGGTGCCAGCCCTGAAAACTAATGCAGTTTTTCACTATCCCCCTGCAGCCTATCCACAGGCACAACAGCTTTGGGGATCTCTGCTTTCCCAGAGACTCAGCATGTCACGGTGCTCGTTCTCGGCAGAAGCTTTTTCTGAGAAGGCAAAAGTGTGGCTCCTTCTCCCACAAGGAAGGTGCTAGCCCTGAAAGATCTTGCTGGTATTCACTATCCCTCTGCAGCCTATCCACAGGCACAACAGCTTTGGGGATCTCTGCTTTCCCAGAGACTCAGCATGTCACGGTGCTCGCTCTCGGCAGAAGCTTTTTTCTGAAAAGGCAAACTTACGGCTCCTTCTCCCACAGGGAAGGTGCCAGACCTGAAAACTAATGCAGTTTTTCACTATCCCTCTGCAGCCTATCCACAGGCACAACAGCTTTGGGGATCTCTGCTTTCCCAGAGACTCAGCATGTCACGGTGCTCGCTCTCGGCAAAAGCTTTTTCTGAAAAGGCAAAAGTGTGGCTCCTTCTCCCACAAGGAAGGTGCTAGCCCTGAAAGATCTTGCTGGTATTCACTATCCCTCTGCAGCCTATCCACAGGCACAACAGCTTTTGGGATCTCTGCTTTCCCAGAGACTCAGCATGTCACGGTGCTCGCTCTCGGCAGAAGCTTTTTTCTGAAAAGGCAAACTTACGGCTCCTTCTCCCACAGGGAAGGTGCCAGCCCTGAAAACTAATGCAGTTTTTCACTATCCCCCTGCAGCCTATCCACAGGCACAACAGCTTTGGGGATCTCTGCTTTCCCAGAGACTCAGCATGTCACGGTGCTCGTTCTCGGCAGAAGCTTTTTCTGAGAAGGCAAAAGTGTGGCTCCTTCTCCCACAAGGAAGGTGCTAGCCCTGAAAGATCTTGCTGGTATTCACTATCCCTCTGCAGCCTATCCACAGGCACAACAGCTTTTGGGATCTCTGCTTTCCCAGAGACTCAGCATGTCACGGTGCTCGCTCTCGGCAGAAGCTTTTTTCTGAAAAGGCAAACTTACGGCTCCTTCTCCCACAGGGAAGGTGCCAGCCCTGAAAACTAATGCAGTTTTTCACTATCCCTCTGCAGCCTATCCACAGGCACAACAGCTTTGGGGATCTCTGCTTTCCCAGAGACTCAGCATGTCACGGTGCTCGCTCTCGGCAGAAGCTTTTTTCTGAAAAGGCAAACTTACGGCTCCTTCTCCCACAGGGAAGGTGCCAGCCCTGAAAACTAATGCAGTTTTTCACTATCCCTCTGCAGCCTATCCACAGGCACAACAACTTTTGGGATCTCTGCTTTCCCAGAGACTCAGCATGTCACGGTGCTCGCTCTCGGCAGAAGCTTTTTTCTGAAAAGGCAAACTTACGGCTCCTTCTCCCACAGGGAAGGTGCCAGCCCTGAAAACTAATGCAGTTTTTCACTATCCCTCTGCAGCCTATCCACAGGCACAACAGCTTTGGGGATCTCTGCTTTCCCAGAGACTCAGCATGTCACGGTGCTCGCTCTCGGCAGAAGCTTTTTTCTGAAAAGGCAAACTTACGGCTCCTTCTCCCACAGGGAAGGTGCCAGCCCTGAAAACTAATGCAGTTTTTCACTATCCCTCTGCAGCCTATCCACAGGCACAACAGCTTTTGGGATCTCTGCTTTCCCAGAGACTCAGCATGTCACGGTGCTCGCTCTCGGCAGAAGCTTTTTTCTGAAAAGGCAAACTTACGGCTCCTTCTCCCACAGGGAAGGTGCCAGCCCTGAAAACTAATGCAGTTTTTCACTATCCCTCTGCAGCCTATCCACAGGCACAACAGCTTTTGGGATCTCTGCTTTCCCAGAGACTCAGCATGTCACGGTGCTCGCTCTCGGCAAAAGCTTTTTCTGAGAAGGCAAAAGTGTGGCTCCTTCTCCCACAAGGAAGGTGCTAGCCCTGAAAGATCTTGCTGGTATTCACTATCCCTCTGCAGCCTATCCACAGGCACAACAGCTTTTGGGATCTCTGCTTTCCCAGAGACTCAGCATGTCACGGTGCTCGCTCTCGGCAGAAGCTTTTTTCTGAAAAGGCAAACTTACGGCTCCTTCTCCCACAGGGAAGGTGCCAGCCCTGAAAACTAATGCAGTTTTTCACTATCCCTCTGCAGCCTATCCACAGGCACAACAGCTTTTGGGATCTCTGCTTTCCCAGAGACTCAGCATGTCACGGTGCTCGCTCTCGGCAGAAGCTTTTTTCTGAAAAGGCAAACTTACGGCTCCTTCTCCCACAGGGAAGGTGCCAGCCCTGAAAACTAATGCAGTTTTTCACTATCCCCCTGCAGCCTATCCACAGGCACAACAGCTTTGGGGTTCTCTGCTTTCCCAGAGACTCAGCATGTCACGGTGCTCGTTCTCGGCAGAAGCTTTTTCTGAGAAGGCAAAAGTGTGGCTCCTTCTCCCACAAGGAAGGTGCTAGCCCTGAAAGATCTTGCTGGTATTCACTATCCCTCTGCAGCCTATCCACAGGCACAACAGCTTTTGGGATCTCTGCTTTCCCAGAGACTCAGCATGTCACGGTGCTCGCTCTCGGCAGAAGCTTTTTTCTGAAAAGGCAAACTTACGGCTCCTTCTCCCACAGGGAAGGTGCCAGCCCTGAAAACTAATGCAGTTTTTCACTATCCCTCTGCAGCCTATCCACAGGCACAACAGCTTTGGGGATCTCTGCTTTCCCAGAGACTCAGCATGTCACGGTGCTCGCTCTCGGCAGAAGCTTTTTTCTGAAAAGGCAAACTTACGGCTCCTTCTCCCACAGGGAAGGTGCCAGCCCTGAAAACTAATGCAGTTTTTCACTATCCCTCTGCAGCCTATCCACAGGCACAACAGCTTTTGGGATCTCTGCTTTCCCAGAGACTCAGCATGTCACGGTGCTCGCTCTCGGCAGAAGCTTTTTTCTGAAAAGGCAAACTTACGGCTCCTTCTCCCACAGGGAAGGTGCCAGCCCTGAAAACTAATGCAGTTTTTCACTATCCCTCTGCAGCCTATCCACAGGCACAACAGCTTTGGGGATCTCTGCTTTCCCAGAGACTCAGCATGTCACGGTGCTCGCTCTCGGCAGAAGCTTTTTTCTGAAAAGGCAAACTTACGGCTCCTTCTCCCACAGGGAAGGTGCCAGCCCTGAAAACTAATGCAGTTTTTCACTATCCCTCTGCAGCCTATCCACAGGCACAACAGCTTTGGGGATCTCTGCTTTCCCAGAGACTCAGCATGTCACGGTGCTCGCTCTCGGCAAAAGCTTTTTCTGAGAAGGCAAAAGTGTGGCTCCTTCTCCCACAAGGAAGGTGCTAGCCCTGAAAGATCTTGCTGGTATTCACTATCCCTCTGCAGCCTATCCACAGGCACAACAGCTTTTGGGATCTCTGCTTTCCCAGAGACTCAGCATGTCACGGTGCTCGCTCTCGGCAGAAGCTTTTTTCTGAAAAGGCAAACTTACGGCTCCTTCTCCCACAGGGAAGGTGCCAGACCTGAAAACTAATGCAGTTTTTCACTATCCCTCTGCAGCCTATCCACAGGCACAACAGCTTTGGGGATCTCTGCTTTCCCAGAGACTCAGCATGTCACGGTGCTCGCTCTCGGCAGAAGCTTTTTTCTGAAAAGGCAAACTTACGGCTCCTTCTCCCACAGGGAAGGTGCCAGCCCTGAAAACTAATGCAGTTTTTCACTATCCCTCTGCAGCCTATCCACAGGCACAACAGCTTTGGGGATCTCTGCTTTCCCAGAGACTCAGCATGTCACGGTGCTCGTTCTCGGCAGAAGCTTTTTATGAGAAGGCAAAAGTGTGGCTCCTTCTCCCACAAGGAAGGTGCTAGCCCTGAAAGATCTTGCTGGTATTCACTATCCCTCTGCAGCCTATCCACAGGCACAACAGCTTTGGGGATCTCTGCTTTCCCAGAGACTCAGCATCTCACGGTGCTCGCTCTCGGCAGAAGCTTTTTTCTGAAAAGGCAAACGTCAGGCTCCTTCTCCAGCAAGGCAAGTGCCAGGCCTGAAAGATTTTGTGGTCTTCACCGCCACCTGCAGCCTATCCACAGGCACAACAGCACTGGGGATCCTTTAGCCGCAGCAGCACTGGGGATCTCTGCTATCCCAGAGACTCAGCATGTCACGGTGCTCGTTCTCGGCAGAAGCTTTTTCTGAGAAGGCAAAAGTGTGGCTCCTTCTCCCACAAGGAAGGTGCTAGCCCTGAAAGATCTTGCTGGTATTCACTATCCCTCTGCAGCCTATCCACAGGCACAACAGCTTTTGGGATCTCTGCTTTCCCAGAGACTCAGCATGTCACGGTGCTCGCTCTCGGCAGAAGCTTTTTTCTGAAAAGGCAAACTTACGGCTCCTTCTCCCACAGGGAAGGTGCCAGCCCTGAAAACTAATGCAGTTTTTCACTATCCCTCTGCAGCCTATCCACAGGCACAACAGCTTTTGGGATCTCTGCTTTCCCAGAGACTCAGCATGTCACGGTGCTCGCTCTCGGCAGAAGCTTTTTTCTGAAAAGGCAAACTTACGGCTCCTTCTCCCACAGGGAAGGTGCCAGCCCTGAAAACTAATGCAGTTTTTCACTATCCCCCTGCAGCCTATCCACAGGCACAACAGCTTTGGGGTTCTCTGCTTTCCCAGAGACTCAGCATGTCACGGTGCTCGTTCTCGGCAGAAGCTTTTTCTGAGAAGGCAAAAGTGTGGCTCCTTCTCCCACAAGGAAGGTGCTAGCCCTGAAAGATCTTGCTGGTATTCACTATCCCTCTGCAGCCTATCCACAGGCACAACAGCTTTGGGGATCTCTGCTTTCCCAGAGACTCAGCATGTCACGGTGCTCGCTCTCGGCAGAAGCTTTTTTCTGAAAAGGCAAACTTACGGCTCCTTCTCCCACAGGGAAGGTGCCAGCCCTGAAAACTAATGCAGTTTTTCACTATCCCTCTGCAGCCTATCCACAGGCACAACAGCTTTTGGGATCTCTGCTTTCCCAGAGACTCAGCATGTCACGGTGCTCGCTCTCGGCAGAAGCTTTTTTCTGAAAAGGCAAACTTACGGCTCCTTCTCCCACAGGGAAGGTGCCAGCCCTGAAAACTAATGCAGTTTTTCACTATCCCCCTGCAGCCTATCCACAGGCACAACAGCTTTGGGGATCTCTGCTTTCCCAGAGACTCAGCATGTCACGGTGCTCGTTCTCGGCAGAAGCTTTTTCTGAGAAGGCAAAAGTGTGGCTCCTTCTCCCACAAGGAAGGTGCTAGCCCTGAAAGATCTTGCTGGTATTCACTATCCCTCTGCAGCCTATCCACAGGCACAACAGCTTTTGGGATCTCTGCTTTCCCAGAGACTCAGCATGTCACGGTGCTCGCTCTCGGCAGAAGCTTTTTTCTGAAAAGGCAAACTTACGGCTCCTTCTCCCACAGGGAAGGTGCCAGCCCTGAAAACTAATGCAGTTTTTCACTATCCCCCTGCAGCCTATCCACAGGCACAACAGCTTTGGGGTTCTCTGCTTTCCCAGAGACTCAGCATGTCACGGTGCTCGTTCTCGGCAGAAGCTTTTTCTGAGAAGGCAAAAGTGTGGCTCCTTCTCCCACAAGGAAGGTGCTAGCCCTGAAAGATCTTGCTGGTATTCACTATCCCTCTGCAGCCTATCCACAGGCACAACAGCTTTGGGGATCTCTGCTTTCCCAGAGACTCAGCATGTCACGGTGCTCGCTCTCGGCAGAAGCTTTTTTCTGAAAAGGCAAACTTACGGCTCCTTCTCCCACAGGGAAGGTGCCAGCCCTGAAAACTAATGCAGTTTTTCACTATCCCCCTGCAGCCTATCCACAGGCACAACAGCTTTGGGGATCTCTGCTTTCCCAGAGACTCAGCATGTCACGGTGCTCGTTCTCGGCAGAAGCTTTTTCTGAGAAGGCAAAAGTGTGGCTCCTTCTCCCACAAGGAAGGTGCTAGCCCTGAAAGATCTTGCTGGTATTCACTATCCCTCTGCAGCCTATCCACAGGCACAACAGCTTTGGGGATCTCTGCTTTCCCAGAGACTCAGCATGTCACGGTGCTCGCTCTCGGCAGAAGCTTTTTTCTGAAAAGGCAAACTTACGGCTCCTTCTCCCACAGGGAAGGTGCCAGCCCTGAAAACTAATGCAGTTTTTCACTATCCCTCTGCAGCCTATCCACAGGCACAACAGCTTTTGGGATCTCTGCTTTCCCAGAGACTCAGCATGTCACGGTGCTCGCTCTCGGCAGAAGCTTTTTTCTGAAAAGGCAAACTTACGGCTCCTTCTCCCACAGGGAAGGTGCCAGCCCTGAAAACTAATGCAGTTTTTCACTATCCCCCTGCAGCCTATCCACAGGCACAACAGCTTTGGGGATCTCTGCTTTCCCAGAGACTCAGCATGTCACGGTGCTCGTTCTCGGCAGAAGCTTTTTCTGAGAAGGCAAAAGTGTGGCTCCTTCTCCCACAAGGAAGGTGCTAGCCCTGAAAGATCTTGCTGGTATTCACTATCCCTCTGCAGCCTATCCACAGGCACAACAGCTTTGGGGATCTCTGCTTTCCCAGAGACTCAGCATGTCACGGTGCTCGCTCTCGGCAGAAGCTTTTTTCTGAAAAGGCAAACTTACGGCTCCTTCTCCCACAGGGAAGGTGCCAGCCCTGAAAACTAATGCAGTTTTTCACTATCCCTCTGCAGCCTATCCACAGGCACAACAGCTTTGGGGATCTCTGCTTTCCCAGAGACTCAGCATGTCACGGTGCTCGCTCTCGGCAAAAGCTTTTTCTGAAAAGGCAAAAGTGTGGCTCCTTCTCCCACAAGGAAGGTGCTAGCCCTGAAAGATCTTGCTGGTATTCACTATCCCTCTGCAGCCTATCCACAGGCACAACAGCTTTTGGGATCTCTGCTTTCCCAGAGACTCAGCATGTCACGGTGCTCGCTCTCGGCAGAAGCTTTTTTCTGAAAAGGCAAACTTACGGCTCCTTCTCCCACAGGGAAGGTGCCAGCCCTGAAAACTAATGCAGTTTTTCACTATCCCTCTGCAGCCTATCCACAGGCACAACAGCTTTGGGGATCTCTGCTTTCCCAGAGACTCAGCATGTCACGGTGCTCGTTCTCGGCAGAAGCTTTTTCTGAGAAGGCAAACGTCTGGCTCCTTCTCCCACAAGGAAGGTGCTAGCCCTGAAAGATCTTGCTGGTATTCACTATCCCTCTGCAGCCTATCCACAGGCACAACAGCTTTGGGGATCTCTGCTTTCCCAGAGACTCAGCATGTCACGGTGCTCGCTCTCGGCAGAAGCTTTTTTCTGAAAAAGAAAACTTTCGGCTCCTTCTCCCACAACGAAGGTGCCAGGCCTAAAAGCTAATGCAGCTCTTCACTATCCTCCTGCAGCCTATCCACAGGCACAACAGCTTTTGGGATCTCTGCTTTCCCAGAGACTCAGCATGTCACGGTGCTTACTCTCGCCAGAGCATTTTTCTGAAAAGGCAAACTTACGGCTCCTTCTCCAACAAGGAAGGTGCCAGCCCTGAAAGATCTTGCTGGTATTCACTATCCCTCTGCAGCCTATCTTTAGCCGCAACAGCACTGGGGATCTCTGCTTTCCCAGAGACTCAGCATGTCACGGTGCTGGTTCTCGGCAGAAGCTTTTTCTGAGAAGGCAAACGTCTGGCTCCTTCTCCCACGAGGAAGGTGCTAGCCCTGAAAGGTCTTGCTGGTATTCACTATCCCTCTGCAGCCTATCCACAGGCACAACAGCACTGGGGATCTCTGCTTTCCCAGAGACTCAGCATCTCACGGTGCTCGCTCTCGGCAGAAGCTTTTTTCTGAAAAGGCAAACGTCAGGCTCCTTCTCCAGCAAGGCAAGTGCCAGGCCTGAAAGATTTTGTGGTCTTCACCGCCACCTGCAGCCTATCCACAGGCACAACAGCACTGGGGATCCTTTAGCCGCAGCAGCACTGGGGATCTCTGCTATCCCAGAGACTCAGCATGTCACGGTGCTCGTTCTCGGCAGAAGCTTTTTCTGAGAAGGCAAAAGTGTGGCTCCTTCTCCCACAAGGAAGGTGCTAGCCCTGAAAGATCTTGCTGGTATTCACTATCCCTCTGCAGCCTATCCACAGGCACAACAGCTTTTGGGATCTCTGCTTTCCCAGAGACTCAGCATGTCACGGTGCTCGCTCTCGGCAGAAGCTTTTTTCTGAAAAGGCAAACTTACGGCTCCTTCTCCCACAGGGAAGGTGCCAGCCCTGAAAACTAATGCAGTTTTTCACTATCCCTCTGCAGCCTATCCACAGGCACAACAGCTTTTGGGATCTCTGCTTTCCCAGAGACTCAGCATGTCACGGTGCTCGCTCTCGGCAAAAGCTTTTTCTGAGAAGGCAAAAGTGTGGCTCCTTCTCCCACAAGGAAGGTGCTAGCCCTGAAAGATCTTGCTGGTATTCACTATCCCTCTGCAGCCTATCCACAGGCACAACAGCTTTTGGGATCTCTGCTTTCCCAGAGACTCAGCATGTCACGGTGCTCGCTCTCGGCAGAAGCTTTTTTCTGAAAAGGCAAACTTACGGCTCCTTCTCCCACAGGGAAGGTGCCAGCCCTGAAAACTAATGCAGTTTTTCACTATCCCTCTGCAGCCTATCCACAGGCACAACAGCTTTTGGGATCTCTGCTTTCCCAGAGACTCAGCATGTCACGGTGCTCGCTCTCGGCAGAAGCTTTTTTCTGAAAAGGCAAACTTACGGCTCCTTCTCCCACAGGGAAGGTGCCAGCCCTGAAAACTAATGCAGTTTTTCACTATCCCCCTGCAGCCTATCCACAGGCACAACAGCTTTGGGGTTCTCTGCTTTCCCAGAGACTCAGCATGTCATGGTGCTCGTTCTCGGCAGAAGCTTTTTCTGAGAAGGCAAAAGTGTGGCTCCTTCTCCCACAAGGAAGGTGCTAGCCCTGAAAGATCTTGCTGGTATTCACTATCCCTCTGCAGCCTATCCACAGGCACAACAGCTTTTGGGATCTCTGCTTTCCCAGAGACTCAGCATGTCACGGTGCTCGCTCTCGGCAGAAGCTTTTTTCTGAAAAGGCAAACTTACGGCTCCTTCTCCCACAGGGAAGGTGCCAGCCCTGAAAACTAATGCAGTTTTTCACTATCCCTCTGCAGCCTATCCACAGGCACAACAGCTTTGGGGATCTCTGCTTTCCCAGAGACTCAGCATGTCACGGTGCTCGCTCTCGGCAGAAGCTTTTTTCTGAAAAGGCAAACTTACGGCTCCTTCTCCCACAGGGAAGGTGCCAGCCCTGAAAACTAATGCAGTTTTTCACTATCCCTCTGCAGCCTATCCACAGGCACAACAGCTTTTGGGATCTCTGCTTTCCCAGAGACTCAGCATGTCACGGTGCTCGCTCTCGGCAGAAGCTTTTTTCTGAAAAGGCAAACTTACGGCTCCTTCTCCCACAGGGAAGGTGCCAGCCCTGAAAACTAATGCAGTTTTTCACTATCCCTCTGCAGCCTATCCACAGGCACAACAGCTTTGGGGATCTCTGCTTTCCCAGAGACTCAGCATGTCACGGTGCTCGCTCTCGGCAGAAGCTTTTTTCTGAAAAGGCAAACTTACGGCTCCTTCTCCCACAGGGAAGGTGCCAGCCCTGAAAACTAATGCAGTTTTTCACTATCCCTCTGCAGCCTATCCACAGGCACAACAGCTTTGGGGATCTCTGCTTTCCCAGAGACTCAGCATGTCACGGTGCTCGCTCTCGGCAGAAGCTTTTTTCTGAAAAGGCAAACTTACGGCTCCTTCTCCCACAGGGAAGGTGCCAGCCCTGAAAACTAATGCAGTTTTACACTATCCCTCTGCAGCCTATCCACAGGCACAACAGCTTTTGGGATCTCTGCTTTCCCAGAGACTCAGCATGTCACGGTGCTCGCTCTCGGCAAAAGCTTTTTCTGAGAAGGCAAAAGTGTGGCTCCTTCTCCCACAAGGAAGGTGCTAGCCCTGAAAGATCTTGCTGGTATTCACTATCCCTCTGCAGCCTATCCACAGGCACAACAGCTTTTGGGATCTCTGCTTTCCCAGAGACTCAGCATGTCACGGTGCTCGCTCTCGGCAGAAGCTTTTTTCTGAAAAGGCAAACTTACGGCTCCTTCTCCCACAGGGAAGGTGCCAGCCCTGAAAACTAATGCAGTTTTTCACTATCCCTCTGCAGCCTATCCACAGGCACAACAGCTTTTGGGATCTCTGCTTTCCCAGAGACTCAGCATGTCACGGTGCTCGCTCTCGGCAGAAGCTTTTTTCTGAAAAGGCAAACTTACGGCTCCTTCTCCCACAGGGAAGGTGCCAGCCCTGAAAACTAATGCAGTTTTTCACTATCCCCCTGCAGCCTATCCACAGGCACAACAGCTTTGGGGATCTCTGCTTTCCCAGAGACTCAGCATGTCACGGTGCTCGTTCTCGGCAGAAGCTTTTTCTGAGAAGGCAAAAGTGTGGCTCCTTCTCCCACAAGGAAGGTGCTAGCCCTGAAAGATCTTGCTGGTATTCACTATCCCTCTGCAGCCTATCCACAGGCACAACAGCTTTTGGGATCTCTGCTTTCCCAGAGACTCAGCATGTCACGGTGCTCGCTCTCGGCAGAAGCTTTTTTCTGAAAAGGCAAACTTACGGCTCCTTCTCCCACAGGGAAGGTGCCAGCCCTGAAAACTAATGCAGTTTTTCACTATCCCTCTGCAGCCTATCCACAGGCACAACAGCTTTTGGGATCTCTGCTTTCCCAGAGACTCAGCATGTCACGGTGCTCGCTCTCGGCAGAAGCTTTTTTCTGAAAAGGCAAACTTACGGCTCCTTCTCCCACAGGGAAGGTGCCAGCCCTGAAAACTAATGCAGTTTTTCACTATCCCCCTGCAGCCTATCCACAGGCACAACAGCTTTGGGGATCTCTGCTTTCCCAGAGACTCAGCATGTCACGGTGCTCGTTCTCGGCAGAAGCTTTTTCTGAGAAGGCAAAAGTGTGGCTCCTTCTCCCACAAGGAAGGTGCTAGCCCTGAAAGATCTTGCTGGTATTCACTATCCCTCTGCAGCCTATCCACAGGCACAACAGCTTTGGGGATCTCTGCTTTCCCAGAGACTCAGCATGTCACGGTGCTCGCTCTCGGCAGAAGCTTTTTTCTGAAAAGGCAAACTTACGGCTCCTTCTCCCACAGGGAAGGTGCCAGCCCTGAAAACTAATGCAGTTTTTCACTATCCCTCTGCAGCCTATCCACAGGCACAACAGCTTTGGGGATCTCTGCTTTCCCAGAGACTCAGCATGTCACGGTGCTCGCTCTCGGCAAAAGCTTTTTCTGAAAAGGCAAAAGTGTGGCTCCTTCTCCCACAAGGAAGGTGCTAGCCCTGAAAGATCTTGCTGGTATTCACTATCCCTCTGCAGCCTATCCACAGGCACAACAGCTTTTGGGATCTCTGCTTTCCCAGAGACTCAGCATGTCACGGTGCTCGCTCTCGGCAGAAGCTTTTTTCTGAAAAGGCAAACTTACGGCTCCTTCTCCCACAGGGAAGGTGCCAGCCCTGAAAACTAATGCAGTTTTTCACTATCCCCCTGCAGCCTATCCACAGGCACAACAGCTTTGGGGATCTCTGCTTTCCCAGAGACTCAGCATGTCACGGTGCTCGTTCTCGGCAGAAGCTTTTTCTGAGAAGGCAAAAGTGTGGCTCCTTCTCCCACAAGGAAGGTGCTAGCCCTGAAAGATCTTGCTGGTATTCACTATCCCTCTGCAGCCTATCCACAGGCACAACAGCTTTTGGGATCTCTGCTTTCCCAGAGACTCAGCATGTCACGGTGCTCGCTCTCGGCAGAAGCTTTTTTCTGAAAAGGCAAACTTACGGCTCCTTCTCCCACAGGGAAGGTGCCAGCCCTGAAAACTAATGCAGTTTTTCACTATCCCTCTGCAGCCTATCCACAGGCACAACAGCTTTGGGGATCTCTGCTTTCCCAGAGACTCAGCATGTCACGGTGCTCGCTCTCGGCAGAAGCTTTTTTCTGAAAAGGCAAACTTACGGCTCCTTCTCCCACAGGGAAGGTGCCAGCCCTGAAAACTAATGCAGTTTTTCACTATCCCTCTGCAGCCTATCCACAGGCACAACAGCTTTTGGGATCTCTGCTTTCCCAGAGACTCAGCATGTCACGGTGCTCGCTCTCGGCAGAAGCTTTTTTCTGAAAAGGCAAACTTACGGCTCCTTCTCCCACAGGGAAGGTGCCAGCCCTGAAAACTAATGCAGTTTTTCACTATCCCTCTGCAGCCTATCCACAGGCACAACAGCTTTGGGGATCTCTGCTTTCCCAGAGACTCAGCATGTCACGGTGCTCGCTCTCGGCAGAAGCTTTTTTCTGAAAAGGCAAACTTACGGCTCCTTCTCCCACAGGGAAGGTGCCAGCCCTGAAAACTAATGCAGTTTTACACTATCCCTCTGCAGCCTATCCATAGGCACAACAGCTTTTGGGATCTCTGCTTTCCCAGAGACTCAGCATGTCACGGTGCTCGCTCTCGGCAGAAGCTTTTTTCTGAAAAGGCAAACTTACGGCTCCTTCTCCCACAGGGAAGGTGCCAGCCCTGAAAACTAATGCAGTTTTTCACTATCCCCCTGCAGCCTATCCACAGGCACAACAGCTTTTGGGATCTCTGCTTTCCCAGAGACTCAGCATGTCACGGTGCTCGTTCTCGGCAGAAGCTTTTTCTGAGAAGGCAAAAGTGTGGCTCCTTCTCCCACAAGGAAGGTGCTAGCCCTGAAAGATCTTGCTGGTATTCACTATCCCTCTGCAGCCTATCCACAGGCACAACAGCTTTTGGGATCTCTGCTTTCCCAGAGACTCAGCATGTCACGGTGCTCGCTCTCGGCAGAAGCTTTTTTCTGAAAAGGCAAACTTACGGCTCCTTCTCCCACAGGGAAGGTGCCAGCCCTGAAAACTAATGCAGTTTTTCACTATCCCTCTGCAGCCTATCCACAGGCACAACAGCTTTTGGGATCTCTGCTTTCCCAGAGACTCAGCATGTCACGGTGCTCGCTCTCGGCAGAAGCTTTTTTCTGAAAAGGCAAACTTACGGCTCCTTCTCCCACAGGGAAGGTGCCAGCCCTGAAAACTAATGCAGCTTTTCACTATCCCCCTGCAGCCTATCCACAGGCACAACAGCTTTGGGGATCTCTGCTTTCCCAGAGACTCAGCATGTCACGGTGCTCGTTCTCGGCAGAAGCTTTTTCTGAGAAGGCAAAAGTGTGGCTCCTTCTCCCACAAGGAAGGTGCTAGCCCTGAAAGATCTTGCTGGTATTCACTATCCCTCTGCAGCCTATCCACAGGCACAACAGCTTTTGGGATCTCTGCTTTCCCAGAGACTCAGCATGTCACGGTGCTCGCTCTCGGCAGAAGCTTTTTTCTGAAAAGGCAAACTTACGGCTCCTTCTCCCACAGGGAAGGTGCCAGCCCTGAAAACTAATGCAGTTTTTCACTATCCCTCTGCAGCCTATCCACAGGCACAACAGCTTTTGGGATCTCTGCTTTCCCAGAGACTCAGCATGTCACGGTGCTCGCTCTCGGCAGAAGCTTTTTTCTGAAAAGGCAAACTTACGGCTCCTTCTCCCACAGGGAAGGTGCCAGCCCTGAAAACTAATGCAGTTTTTCACTATCCCCCTGCAGCCTATCCACAGGCACAACAGCTTTGGGGATCTCTGCTTTCCCAGAGACTCAGCATGTCACGGTGCTCGTTCTCGGCAGAAGCTTTTTCTGAGAAGGCAAAAGTGTGGCTCCTTCTCCCACAAGGAAGGTGCTAGCCCTGAAAGATCTTGCTGGTATTCACTATCCCTCTGCAGCCTATCCACAGGCACAACAGCTTTGGGGATCTCTGCTTTCCCAGAGACTCAGCATGTCACGGTGCTCGCTCTCGGCAGAAGCTTTTTTCTGAAAAGGCAAACTTACGGCTCCTTCTCCCACAGGGAAGGTGCCAGCCCTGAAAACTAATGCAGTTTTTCACTATCCCTCTGCAGCCTATCCACAGGCACAACAGCTTTGGGGATCTCTGCTTTCCCAGAGACTCAGCATGTCACGGTGCTCGTTCTCGGCAGAAGCTTTTTCTGAGAAGGCAAACGTCTGGCTCCTTCTCCCACAAGGAAGGTGCTAGCCCTGAAAGATCTTGCTGGTATTCACTATCCCTCTGCAGCCTATCCACAGGCACAACAGCTTTGGGGATCTCTGCTTTCCCAGAGACTCAGCATGTCACGGTGCTCGCTCTCGGCAGAAGCTTTTTTCTGAAAAAGAAAACTTTCGGCTCCTTCTCCCACAAGGAAGGTGCCAGGCCTAAAAGCTAATGCAGCTCTTCACTATCCTCCTGCAGCCTATCCACAGGCACAACAGCTTTTGGGATCTCTGCTTTC
Source organism: Astur gentilis (assembly GCF_929443795.1). NCBI lineage: Eukaryota > Metazoa > Chordata > Aves > Accipitriformes > Accipitridae > Astur > Astur gentilis. The sequence goes on from NW_026060801.1 coordinate 19,253, forward strand.
CCAGAGACTCAGCATGTCACGGTGCTTACTCTCGCCAGAGCATTTTTCTGAAAAGGCAAACTTACGGCTCCTTCTCCAACAAGGAAGGTGCCAGCCCTGAAAGATCTTGCTGGTATTCACTATCCCTCTGCAGCCTATCTTTAGCCGCAACAGCACTGGGGATCTCTGCTTTCCCAGAGACTCAGCATGTCACGGTGCTGGTTCTCGGCAGAAGCTTTTTCTGAGAAGGCAAACGTCTGGCTCCTTCTCCCACAAGGAAGGTGCTAGCCCTGAAAGGTCTTGCTGGTATTCACTATCCCTCTGCAGCCTATCCACAGGCACAACAGCACTGGGGATCTCTGCTTTCCCAGAGACTCAGCATCTCACGGTGCTCGCTCTCGGCAGAAGCTTTTTTCTGAAAAGGCAAACGTCAGGCTCCTTCTCCAGCAAGGCAAGTGCCAGGCCTGAAAGATTTTGTGGTCTTCACCGCCACCTGCAGCCTATCCACAGGCACAACAGCACTGGGGATCCTTTAGCCGCAGCAGCACTGGGGATCTCTGCTATCCCAGAGACTCAGCATGTCACGGTGCTCGTTCTCGGCAGAAGCTTTTTCTGAGAAGGCAAAAGTGTGGCTCCTTCTCCCACAAGGAAGGTGCTAGCCCTGAAAGATCTTGCTGGTATTCACTATCCCTCTGCAGCCTATCCACAGGCACAACAGCTTTGGGGATCTCTGCTTTCCCAGAGACTCAGCATGTCACGGTGCTCGTTCTCGGCAGAAGCTTTTTCTGAGAAGGCAAAAGTGTGGCTCCTTCTCCCACAAGGAAGGTGCTAGCCCTGAAAGATCTTGCTGGTATTCACTATCCCTCTGCAGCCTATCCACAGGCACAACAGCTTTTGGGATCTCTGCTTTCCCAGAGACTCAGCATGTCACGGTGCTCGCTCTCGGCAGAAGCTTTTTTCTGAAAAGGCAAACTTACGGCTCCTTCTCCCACAGGGAAGGTGCCAGCCCTGAAAACTAATGCAGTTTTTCACTATCCCCCTGCAGCCTATCCACAGGCACAACAGCTTTGGGGATCTCTGCTTTCCCAGAGACTCAGCATGTCACGGTGCTCGTTCTCGGCAGAAGCTTTTTCTGAGAAGGCAAAAGTGTGGCTCCTTCTCCCACAAGGAAGGTGCTAGCCCTGAAAGATCTTGCTGGTATTCACTATCCCTCTGCAGCCTATCCACAGGCACAACAGCTTTTGGGATCTCTGCTTTCCCAGAGACTCAGCATGTCACGGTGCTCGCTCTCGGCAGAAGCTTTTTTCTGAAAAGGCAAACTTACGGCTCCTTCTCCCACAGGGAAGGTGCCAGCCCTGAAAACTAATGCAGTTTTTCACTATCCCTCTGCAGCCTATCCACAGGCACAACAGCTTTTGGGATCTCTGCTTTCCCAGAGACTCAGCATGTCACGGTGCTCGCTCTCGGCAAAAGCTTTTTCTGAGAAGGCAAAAGTGTGGCTCCTTCTCCCACAAGGAAGGTGCTAGCCCTGAAAGATCTTGCTGGTATTCACTATCCCTCTGCAGCCTATCCACAGGCACAACAGCTTTTGGGATCTCTGCTTTCCCAGAGACTCAGCATGTCACGGTGCTCGCTCTCGGCAGAAGCTTTTTTCTGAAAAGGCAAACTTACGGCTCCTTCTCCCACAGGGAAGGTGCCAGCCCTGAAAACTAATGCAGTTTTTCACTATCCCTCTGCAGCCTATCCACAGGCACAACAGCTTTTGGGATCTCTGCTTTCCCAGAGACTCAGCATGTCACGGTGCTCGCTCTCGGCAGAAGCTTTTTTCTGAAAAGGCAAACTTACGGCTCCTTCTCCCACAGGGAAGGTGCCAGCCCTGAAAACTAATGCAGTTTTTCACTATCCCCCTGCAGCCTATCCACAGGCACAACAGCTTTGGGGATCTCTGCTTTCCCAGAGACTCAGCATGTCACGGTGCTCGTTCTCGGCAGAAGCTTTTTCTGAGAAGGCAAAAGTGTGGCTCCTTCTCCCACAAGGAAGGTGCTAGCCCTGAAAGATCTTGCTGGTATTCACTATCCCTCTGCAGCCTATCCACAGGCACAACAGCTTTTGGGATCTCTGCTTTCCCAGAGACTCAGCATGTCACGGTGCTCGCTCTCGGCAGAAGCTTTTTTCTGAAAAGGCAAACTTACGGCTCCTTCTCCCACAGGGAAGGTGCCAGCCCTGAAAACTAATGCAGTTTTTCACTATCCCTCTGCAGCCTATCCACAGGCACAACAGCTTTTGGGATCTCTGCTTTCCCAGAGACTCAGCATGTCACGGTGCTCGCTCTCGGCAGAAGCTTTTTTCTGAAAAGGCAAACTTACGGCTCCTTCTCCCACAGGGAAGGTGCCAGCCCTGAAAACTAATGCAGTTTTTCACTATCCCCCTGCAGCCTATCCACAGGCACAACAGCTTTGGGGATCTCTGCTTTCCCAGAGACTCAGCATGTCACGGTGCTCGTTCTCGGCAGAAGCTTTTTCTGAGAAGGCAAAAGTGTGGCTCCTTCTCCCACAAGGAAGGTGCTAGCCCTGAAAGATCTTGCTGGTATTCACTATCCCTCTGCAGCCTATCCACAGGCACAACAGCTTTGGGGATCTCTGCTTTCCCAGAGACTCAGCATGTCACGGTGCTCGCTCTCGGCAGAAGCTTTTTTCTGAAAAGGCAAACTTACGGCTCCTTCTCCCACAGGGAAGGTGCCAGCCCTGAAAACTAATGCAGTTTTTCACTATCCCTCTGCAGCCTATCCACAGGCACAACAGCTTTGGGGATCTCTGCTTTCCCAGAGACTCAGCATGTCACGGTGCTCGCTCTCGGCAAAAGCTTTTTCTGAAAAGGCAAAAGTGTGGCTCCTTCTCCCACAAGGAAGGTGCTAGCCCTGAAAGATCTTGCTGGTATTCACTATCCCTCTGCAGCCTATCCACAGGCACAACAGCTTTTGGGATCTCTGCTTTCCCAGAGACTCAGCATGTCACGGTGCTCGCTCTCGGCAGAAGCTTTTTTCTGAAAAGGCAAACTTACGGCTCCTTCTCCCACAGGGAAGGTGCCAGCCCTGAAAACTAATGCAGTTTTTCACTATCCCCCTGCAGCCTATCCACAGGCACAACAGCTTTGGGGATCTCTGCTTTCCCAGAGACTCAGCATGTCACGGTGCTCGTTCTCGGCAGAAGCTTTTTCTGAGAAGGCAAAAGTGTGGCTCCTTCTCCCACAAGGAAGGTGCTAGCCCTGAAAGATCTTGCTGGTATTCACTATCCCTCTGCAGCCTATCCACAGGCACAACAGCTTTTGGGATCTCTGCTTTCCCAGAGACTCAGCATGTCACGGTGCTCGCTCTCGGCAGAAGCTTTTTTCTGAAAAGGCAAACTTACGGCTCCTTCTCCCACAGGGAAGGTGCCAGCCCTGAAAACTAATGCAGTTTTTCACTATCCCTCTGCAGCCTATCCACAGGCACAACAGCTTTGGGGATCTCTGCTTTCCCAGAGACTCAGCATGTCACGGTGCTCGCTCTCGGCAGAAGCTTTTTTCTGAAAAGGCAAACTTACGGCTCCTTCTCCCACAGGGAAGGTGCCAGCCCTGAAAACTAATGCAGTTTTTCACTATCCCTCTGCAGCCTATCCACAGGCACAACAGCTTTTGGGATCTCTGCTTTCCCAGAGACTCAGCATGTCACGGTGCTCGCTCTCGGCAGAAGCTTTTTTCTGAAAAGGCAAACTTACGGCTCCTTCTCCCACAGGGAAGGTGCCAGCCCTGAAAACTAATGCAGTTTTTCACTATCCCTCTGCAGCCTATCCACAGGCACAACAGCTTTGGGGATCTCTGCTTTCCCAGAGACTCAGCATGTCACGGTGCTCGCTCTCGGCAGAAGCTTTTTTCTGAAAAGGCAAACTTACGGCTCCTTCTCCCACAGGGAAGGTGCCAGCCCTGAAAACTAATGCAGTTTTTCACTATCCCCCTGCAGCCTATCCACAGGCACAACAGCTTTTGGGATCTCTGCTTTCCCAGAGACTCAGCATGTCACGGTGCTCGTTCTCGGCAGAAGCTTTTTCTGAGAAGGCAAAAGTGTGGCTCCTTCTCCCACAAGGAAGGTGCTAGCCCTGAAAGATCTTGCTGGTATTCACTATCCCTCTGCAGCCTATCCACAGGCACAACAGCTTTTGGGATCTCTGCTTTCCCAGAGACTCAGCATGTCACGGTGCTCGCTCTCGGCAGAAGCTTTTTTCTGAAAAGGCAAACTTACGGCTCCTTCTCCCACAGGGAAGGTGCCAGCCCTGAAAACTAATGCAGTTTTTCACTATCCCTCTGCAGCCTATCCACAGGCACAACAGCTTTTGGGATCTCTGCTTTCCCAGAGACTCAGCATGTCACGGTGCTCGCTCTCGGCAGAAGCTTTTTTCTGAAAAGGCAAACTTACGGCTCCTTCTCCCACAGGGAAGGTGCCAGCCCTGAAAACTAATGCAGCTTTTCACTATCCCCCTGCAGCCTATCCACAGGCACAACAGCTTTGGGGATCTCTGCTTTCCCAGAGACTCAGCATGTCACGGTGCTCGTTCTCGGCAGAAGCTTTTTCTGAGAAGGCAAAAGTGTGGCTCCTTCTCCCACAAGGAAGGTGCTAGCCCTGAAAGATCTTGCTGGTATTCACTATCCCTCTGCAGCCTATCCACAGGCACAACAGCTTTTGGGATCTCTGCTTTCCCAGAGACTCAGCATGTCACGGTGCTCGCTCTCGGCAGAAGCTTTTTTCTGAAAAGGCAAACTTACGGCTCCTTCTCCCACAGGGAAGGTGCCAGCCCTGAAAACTAATGCAGTTTTTCACTATCCCTCTGCAGCCTATCCACAGGCACAACAGCTTTTGGGATCTCTGCTTTCCCAGAGACTCAGCATGTCACGGTGCTCGCTCTCGGCAGAAGCTTTTTTCTGAAAAGGCAAACTTACGGCTCCTTCTCCCACAGGGAAGGTGCCAGCCCTGAAAACTAATGCAGTTTTTCACTATCCCCCTGCAGCCTATCCACAGGCACAACAGCTTTGGGGATCTCTGCTTTCCCAGAGACTCAGCATGTCACGGTGCTCGTTCTCGGCAGAAGCTTTTTCTGAGAAGGCAAAAGTGTGGCTCCTTCTCCCACAAGGAAGGTGCTAGCCCTGAAAGATCTTGCTGGTATTCACTATCCCTCTGCAGCCTATCCACAGGCACAACAGCTTTGGGGATCTCTGCTTTCCCAGAGACTCAGCATGTCACGGTGCTCGCTCTCGGCAGAAGCTTTTTTCTGAAAAAGAAAACTTTCGGCTCCTTCTCCCACAAGGAAGGTGCCAGGCCTAAAAGCTAATGCAGCTCTTCACTATCCTCCTGCAGCCTATCCACAGGCACAACAGCTTTTGGGATCTCTGCTTTCCCAGAGACTCAGCATGTCACGGTGCTTACTCTCGCCAGAGCATTTTTCTGAAAAGGCAAACTTACGGCTCCTTCTCCAACAAGGAAGGTGCCAGCCCTGAAAGATCTTGCTGGTATTCACTATCCCTCTGCAGCCTATCTTTAGCCGCAACAGCACTGGGGATCTCTGCTTTCCCAGAGACTCAGCATGTCACGGTGCTGGTTCTCGGCAGAAGCTTTTTCTGAGAAGGCAAACGTCTGGCTCCTTCTCCCACAAGGAAGGTGCTAGCCCTGAAAGGTCTTGCTGGTATTCACTATCCCTCTGCAGCCTATCCACAGGCACAACAGCACTGGGGATCTCTGCTTTCCCAGAGACTCAGCATCTCACGGTGCTCGCTCTCGGCAGAAGCTTTTTTCTGAAAAGGCAAACGTCAGGCTCCTTCTCCAGCAAGGCAAGTGCCAGGCCTGAAAGATTTTGTGGTCTTCACCGCCACCTGCAGCCTATCCACAGGCACAACAGCACTGGGGATCCTTTAGCCGCAGCAGCACTGGGGATCTCTGCTATCCCAGAGACTCAGCATGTCACGGTGCTCGTTCTCGGCAGAAGCTTTTTCTGAGAAGGCAAAAGTGTGGCTCCTTCTCCCACAAGGAAGGTGCTAGCCCTGAAAGATCTTGCTGGTATTCACTATCCCTCTGCAGCCTATCCACAGGCACAACAGCTTTGGGGATCTCTGCTTTCCCAGAGACTCAGCATGTCACGGTGCTCGTTCTCGGCAGAAGCTTTTTCTGAGAAGGCAAAAGTGTGGCTCCTTCTCCCACAAGGAAGGTGCTAGCCCTGAAAGATCTTGCTGGTATTCACTATCCCTCTGCAGCCTATCCACAGGCACAACAGCTTTTGGGATCTCTGCTTTCCCAGAGACTCAGCATGTCACGGTGCTCGCTCTCGGCAGAAGCTTTTTTCTGAAAAGGCAAACTTACGGCTCCTTCTCCCACAGGGAAGGTGCCAGCCCTGAAAACTAATGCAGTTTTTCACTATCCCTCTGCAGCCTATCCACAGGCACAACAGCTTTTGGGATCTCTGCTTTCCCAGAGACTCAGCATGTCACGGTGCTCGCTCTCGGCAGAAGCTTTTTTCTGAAAAGGCAAACTTACGGCTCCTTCTCCCACAGGGAAGGTGCCAGCCCTGAAAACTAATGCAGTTTTACACTATCCCTCTGCAGCCTATCCACAGGCACAACAGCTTTTGGGATCTCTGCTTTCCCAGAGACTCAGCATGTCACGGTGCTCGCTCTCGGCAAAAGCTTTTTCTGAGAAGGCAAAAGTGTGGCTCCTTCTCCCACAAGGAAGGTGCTAGCCCTGAAAGATCTTGCTGGTATTCACTATCCCTCTGCAGCCTATCCACAGGCACAACAGCTTTTGGGATCTCTGCTTTCCCAGAGACTCAGCATGTCACGGTGCTCGCTCTCGGCAGAAGCTTTTTTCTGAAAAGGCAAACTTACGGCTCCTTCTCCCACAGGGAAGGTGCCAGCCCTGAAAACTAATGCAGTTTTTCACTATCCCTCTGCAGCCTATCCACAGGCACAACAGCTTTTGGGATCTCTGCTTTCCCAGAGACTCAGCATGTCACGGTGCTCGCTCTCGGCAGAAGCTTTTTTCTGAAAAGGCAAACTTACGGCTCCTTCTCCCACAGGGAAGGTGCCAGCCCTGAAAACTAATGCAGTTTTTCACTATCCCCCTGCAGCCTATCCACAGGCACAACAGCTTTGGGGATCTCTGCTTTCCCAGAGACTCAGCATGTCACGGTGCTCGTTCTCGGCAGAAGCTTTTTCTGAGAAGGCAAAAGTGTGGCTCCTTCTCCCACAAGGAAGGTGCTAGCCCTGAAAGATCTTGCTGGTATTCACTATCCCTCTGCAGCCTATCCACAGGCACAACAGCTTTTGGGATCTCTGCTTTCCCAGAGACTCAGCATGTCACGGTGCTCGCTCTCGGCAGAAGCTTTTTTCTGAAAAGGCAAACTTACGGCTCCTTCTCCCACAGGGAAGGTGCCAGCCCTGAAAACTAATGCAGTTTTTCACTATCCCTCTGCAGCCTATCCACAGGCACAACAGCTTTGGGGATCTCTGCTTTCCCAGAGACTCAGCATGTCACGGTGCTCGCTCTCGGCAGAAGCTTTTTTCTGAAAAGGCAAACTTACGGCTCCTTCTCCCACAGGGAGGTGCCAGCCCTGAAAACTAATGCAGTTTTTCACTATCCCTCTGCAGCCTATCCACAGGCACAACAGCTTTGGGGATCTCTGCTTTCCCAGAGACTCAGCATGTCACGGTGCTCGTTCTCGGCAGAAGCTTTTTCTGAGAAGGCAAAAGTGTGGCTCCTTCTCCCACAAGGAAGGTGCTAGCCCTGAAAGATCTTGCTGGTATTCACTATCCCTCTGCAGCCTATCCACAGGCACAACAGCTTTTGGGATCTCTGCTTTCCCAGAGACTCAGCATGTCACGGTGCTCGCTCTCGGCAGAAGCTTTTTTCTGAAAAGGCAAACTTACGGCTCCTTCTCCCACAGGGAAGGTGCCAGCCCTGAAAACTAATGCAGTTTTTCACTATCCCTCTGCAGCCTATCCACAGGCACAACAGCTTTTGGGATCTCTGCTTTCCCAGAGACTCAGCATGTCACGGTGCTCGCTCTCGGCAGAAGCTTTTTTCTGAAAAGGCAAACTTACGGCTCCTTCTCCCACAGGGAAGGTGCCAGCCCTGAAAACTAATGCAGTTTTTCACTATCCCTCTGCAGCCTATCCACAGGCACAACAGCTTTGGGGATCTCTGCTTTCCCAGAGACTCAGCATGTCACGGTGCTCGTTCTCGGCAGAAGCTTTTTCTGAGAAGGCAAAAGTGTGGCTCCTTCTCCCACAAGGAAGGTGCTAGCCCTGAAAGATCTTGCTGGTATTCACTATCCCTCTGCAGCCTATCCACAGGCACAACAGCTTTTGGGATCTCTGCTTTCCCAGAGACTCAGCATGTCACGGTGCTCGCTCTCGGCAGAAGCTTTTTTCTGAAAAGGCAAACTTACGGCTCCTTCTCCCACAGGGAAGGTGCCAGCCCTGAAAACTAATGCAGTTTTTCACTATCCCTCTGCAGCCTATCCACAGGCACAACAGCTTTGGGGATCTCTGCTTTCCCAGAGACTCAGCATGTCACGGTGCTCGCTCTCGGCAGAAGCTTTTTTCTGAAAAGGCAAACTTACGGCTCCTTCTCCCACAGGGAAGGTGCCAGCCCTGAAAACTAATGCAGTTTTTCACTATCCCTCTGCAGCCTATCCACAGGCACAACAGCTTTGGGGATCTCTGCTTTCCCAGAGACTCAGCATGTCACGGTGCTCGTTCTCGGCAGAAGCTTTTTCTGAGAAGGCAAAAGTGTGGCTCCTTCTCCCACAAGGAAGGTGCTAGCCCTGAAAGATCTTGCTGGTATTCACTATCCCTCTGCAGCCTATCCACAGGCACAACAGCTTTTGGGATCTCTGCTTTCCCAGAGACTCAGCATGTCACGGTGCTCGCTCTCGGCAGAAGCTTTTTTCTGAAAAGGCAAACTTACGGCTCCTTCTCCCACAGGGAAGGTGCCAGCCCTGAAAACTAATGCAGTTTTTCACTATCCCTCTGCAGCCTATCCACAGGCACAACAGCTTTTGGGATCTCTGCTTTCCCAGAGACTCAGCATGTCACGGTGCTCGCTCTCGGCAGAAGCTTTTTTCTGAAAAGGCAAACTTACGGCTCCTTCTCCCACAGGGAAGGTGCCAGCCCTGAAAACTAATGCAGTTTTTCACTATCCCCCTGCAGCCTATCCACAGGCACAACAGCTTTGGGGATCTCTGCTTTCCCAGAGACTCAGCATGTCACGGTGCTCGTTCTCGGCAGAAGCTTTTTCTGAGAAGGCAAAAGTGTGGCTCCTTCTCCCACAAGGAAGGTGCTAGCCCTGAAAGATCTTGCTGGTATTCACTATCCCTCTGCAGCCTATCCACAGGCACAACAGCTTTGGGGATCTCTGCTTTCCCAGAGACTCAGCATGTCACGGTGCTCGCTCTCGGCAGAAGCTTTTTTCTGAAAAGGCAAACTTACGGCTCCTTCTCCCACAGGGAAGGTGCCAGCCCTGAAAACTAATGCAGTTTTTCACTATCCCTCTGCAGCCTATCCACAGGCACAACAGCTTTGGGGATCTCTGCTTTCCCAGAGACTCAGCATGTCACGGTGCTCGCTCTCGGCAAAAGCTTTTTCTGAAAAGGCAAAAGTGTGGCTCCTTCTCCCACAAGGAAGGTGCTAGCCCTGAAAGATCTTGCTGGTATTCACTATCCCTCTGCAGCCTATCCACAGGCACAACAGCTTTTGGGATCTCTGCTTTCCCAGAGACTCAGCATGTCACGGTGCTCGCTCTCGGCAGAAGCTTTTTTCTGAAAAGGCAAACTTACGGCTCCTTCTCCCACAGGGAAGGTGCCAGCCCTGAAAACTAATGCAGTTTTTCACTATCCCCCTGCAGCCTATCCACAGGCACAACAGCTTTGGGGATCTCTGCTTTCCCAGAGACTCAGCATGTCACGGTGCTCGTTCTCGGCAGAAGCTTTTTCTGAGAAGGCAAAAGTGTGGCTCCTTCTCCCACAAGGAAGGTGCTAGCCCTGAAAGATCTTGCTGGTATTCACTATCCCTCTGCAGCCTATCCACAGGCACAACAGCTTTGGGGATCTCTGCTTTCCCAGAGACTCAGCATGTCACGGTGCTCGCTCTCGGCAGAAGCTTTTTTCTGAAAAGGCAAACTTACGGCTCCTTCTCCCACAGGGAAGGTGCCAGCCCTGAAAACTAATGCAGTTTTTCACTATCCCTCTGCAGCCTATCCACAGGCACAACAGCTTTGGGGATCTCTGCTTTCCCAGAGACTCAGCATGTCACGGTGCTCGCTCTCGGCAGAAGCTTTTTTCTGAAAAGGCAAACTTACGGCTCCTTCTCCCACAGGGAAGGTGCCAGCCCTGAAAACTAATGCAGTTTTTCACTATCCCTCTGCAGCCTATCCACAGGCACAACAGCTTTGGGGATCTCTGCTTTCCCAGAGACTCAGCATGTCACGGTGCTCGCTCTCGGCAGAAGCTTTTTTCTGAAAAGGCAAACTTACGGCTCCTTCTCCCACAGGGAAGGTGCCAGCCCTGAAAACTAATGCAGTTTTTCACTATCCCTCTGCAGCCTATCCACAGGCACAACAGCTTTGGGGATCTCTGCTTTCCCAGAGACTCAGCATGTCACGGTGCTCGCTCTCGGCAGAAGCTTTTTTCTGAAAAAGAAAACTTTCGGCTCCTTCTCCCTCAGGGAAGGTGCTAGCCCTGAAAACTAATGCAGTTTTTCACTATCCCCCTGCAGCCTATCCACAGGCACAACAGCTTTGGGGATCTCTGCTTTCCCAGAGACTCAGCATGTCACGGTGCTCGTTCTCGGCAGAAGCTTTTTCTGAGAAGGCAAAAGTGTGGCTCCTTCTCCCACAAGGAAGGTGCTAGCCCTGAAAGATCTTGCTGGTATTCACTATCCCTCTGCAGCCTATCCACAGGCACAACAGCTTTTGGGATCTCTGCTTTCCCAGAGACTCAGCATGTCACGGTGCTCGCTCTCGGCAGAAGCTTTTTTCTGAAAAGGCAAACTTACGGCTCCTTCTCCCACAGGGAAGGTGCCAGCCCTGAAAACTAATGCAGTTTTTCACTATCCCTCTGCAGCCTATCCACAGGCACAACAGCTTTTGGGATCTCTGCTTTCCCAGAGACTCAGCATGTCACGGTGCTCGCTCTCGGCAGAAGCTTTTTTCTGAAAAGGCAAACTTACGGCTCCTTCTCCCACAGGGAAGGTGCCAGCCCTGAAAACTAATGCAGTTTTTCACTATCCCTCTGCAGCCTATCCACAGGCACAACAGCTTTGGGGATCTCTGCTTTCCCAGAGACTCAGCATGTCACGGTGCTCGCTCTCGGCAGAAGCTTTTTTCTGAAAAGGCAAACTTACGGCTCCTTCTCCCACAGGGAAGGTGCCAGCCCTGAAAACTAATGCAGTTTTTCACTATCCCTCTGCAGCCTATCCACAGGCACAACAGCTTTGGGGATCTCTGCTTTCCCAGAGACTCAGCATGTCACGGTGCTCGCTCTCGGCAGAAGCTTTTTTCTGAAAAAGAAAACTTTCGGCTCCTTCTCCCTCAGGGAAGGTGCTAGCCCTGAAAACTAATGCAGTTTTTCACTATCCCCCTGCAGCCTATCCACAGGCACAACAGCTTTTGGGATCTCTGCTTTCCCAGAGACTCAGCATGTCACGGTGCTCGTTCTCGGCAGAAGCTTTTTCTGAGAAGGCAAAAGTGTGGCTCCTTCTCCCACAAGGAAGGTGCTAGCCCTGAAAGATCTTGCTGGTATTCACTATCCCTCTGCAGCCTATCCACAGGCACAACAGCTTTTGGGATCTCTGCTTTCCCAGAGACTCAGCATGTCACGGTGCTCGCTCTCGGCAGAAGCTTTTTTCTGAAAAGGCAAACTTACGGCTCCTTCTCCCACAGGGAAGGTGCCAGCCCTGAAAACTAATGCAGTTTTTCACTATCCCTCTGCAGCCTATCCACAGGCACAACAGCTTTGGGGATCTCTGCTTTCCCAGAGACTCAGCATGTCACGGTGCTCGGTCTCGGCAGAAGCTTTTTTCTGAAAAGGCAAACTTACGGCTCCTTCTCCCACAGGGAAGGTGCCAGCCCTGAAAACTAATGCAGTTTTACACTATCCCTCTGCAGCCTATCCACAGGCACAACAGCTTTTGGGATCTCTGCTTTCCCAGAGACTCAGCATGTCACGGTGCTCGCTCTCGGCAGAAGCTTTTTTCTGAAAAGGCAAACTTACGGCTCCTTCTCCCACAGGGAAGGTGCCAGCCCTGAAAACTAATGCAGTTTTTCACTATCCCCCTGCAGCCTATCCACAGGCACAACAGCTTTGGGGATCTCTGCTTTCCCAGAGACTCAGCATGTCACGGTGCTCGTTCTCGGCAGAAGCTTTTTCTGAGAAGGCAAAAGTGTGGCTCCTTCTCCCACAAGGAAGGTGCTAGCCCTGAAAGATCTTGCTGGTATTCACTATCCCTCTGCAGCCTATCCACAGGCACAACAGCTTTTGGGATCTCTGCTTTCCCAGAGACTCAGCATGTCACGGTGCTCGCTCTCGGCAGAAGCTTTTTTCTGAAAAGGCAAACTTACGGCTCCTTCTCCCACAGGGAAGGTGCCAGCCCTGAAAACTAATGCAGTTTTTCACTATCCCCCTGCAGCCTATCCACAGGCACAACAGCTTTGGGGATCTCTGCTTTCCCAGAGACTCAGCATGTCACGGTGCTCGTTCTCGGCAGAAGCTTTTTCTGAGAAGGCAAAAGTGTGGCTCCTTCTCCCACAAGGAAGGTGCTAGCCCTGAAAGATCTTGCTGGTATTCACTATCCCTCTGCAGCCTATCCACAGGCACAACAGCTTTTGGGATCTCTGCTTTCCCAGAGACTCAGCATGTCACGGTGCTCGCTCTCGGCAGAAGCTTTTTTCTGAAAAGGCAAACTTACGGCTCCTTCTCCCACAGGGAAGGTGCCAGCCCTGAAAACTAATGCAGTTTTTCACTATCCCTCTGCAGCCTATCCACAGGCACAACAGCTTTTGGGATCTCTGCTTTCCCAGAGACTCAGCATGTCACGGTGCTCGCTCTCGGCAGAAGCTTTTTTCTGAAAAGGCAAACTTACGGCTCCTTCTCCCACAGGGAAGGTGCCAGCCCTGAAAACTAATGCAGTTTTTCACTATCCCCCTGCAGCCTATCCACAGGCACAACAGCTTTGGGGATCTCTGCTTTCCCAGAGACTCAGCATGTCACGGTGCTCGTTCTCGGCAGAAGCTTTTTCTGAGAAGGCAAAAGTGTGGCTCCTTCTCCCACAAGGAAGGTGCTAGCCCTGAAAGATCTTGCTGGTATTCACTATCCCTCTGCAGCCTATCCACAGGCACAACAGCTTTTGGGATCTCTGCTTTCCCAGAGACTCAGCATGTCACGGTGCTCGCTCTCGGCAGAAGCTTTTTTCTGAAAAGGCAAACTTACGGCTCCTTCTCCCACAGGGAAGGTGCCAGCCCTGAAAACTAATGCAGTTTTTCACTATCCCCCTGCAGCCTATCCACAGGCACAACAGCTTTGGGGTTCTCTGCTTTCCCAGAGACTCAGCATGTCACGGTGCTCGTTCTCGGCAGAAGCTTTTTCTGAGAAGGCAAAAGTGTGGCTCCTTCTCCCACAAGGAAGGTGCTAGCCCTGAAAGATCTTGCTGGTATTCACTATCCCTCTGCAGCCTATCCACAGGCACAACAGCTTTGGGGATCTCTGCTTTCCCAGAGACTCAGCATGTCACGGTGCTCGCTCTCGGCAGAAGCTTTTTTCTGAAAAGGCAAACTTACGGCTCCTTCTCCCACAGGGAAGGTGCCAGCCCTGAAAACTAATGCAGTTTTTCACTATCCCCCTGCAGCCTATCCACAGGCACAACAGCTTTGGGGATCTCTGCTTTCCCAGAGACTCAGCATGTCACGGTGCTCGCTCTCGGCAGAAGCTTTTTCTGAGAAGGCAAACGTCTGGCTCCTTCTCCCACAAGGAAGGTGCTAGCCCTGAAAGATCTTGCTGGTATTCACTATCCCTCTGCAGCCTATCCACAGGCACAACAGCTTTGGGGATCTCTGCTTTCCCAGAGACTCAGCATGTCACGGTGCTCACTCTCGCCAGAGCATTTTTCTGAAAAGGCAAACTTACGGCTCCTTCTCCAACAAGGAAGGTGCCAGCCCTGAAAGATCTTGCTGGTATTCACTATCCCTCTGCAGCCTATCTTTAGCCGCAACAGCACTGGGGATCTCTGCTTTCCCAGAGACTCAGCATGTCACGGTGCTGGTTCTCGGCAGAAGCTTTTTCTGAGAAGGCAAACGTCTGGCTCCTTCTCCCACAAAGAAGGTGCTAGCCCTGAAAGATCTTGCTGGTATTCACTATCCCTCTGCAGCCTATCCACAGGCACAACAGCACTGGGGATCTCTGCTTTCCCAGAGACTCAGCATCCCACGGTGCTCGCTCTCGGCAGAAGCTTTTTTCTGAAAAGGCAAACGTCAGGCTCCTTCTCCAGCAAGGCAAGTGCCAGGCCTGAAAGATTTTGTGGTCTTCACCGCCACCTGCAGCCTATCCACAGGCACAACAGCACTGGGGATCCTTTAGCCGCAGCAGCACTGGGGATCTCTGCTATCCCAGAGACTCAGCATGTCACGGTGCTCGTTCTCGGCAGAAGCTTTTTCTGAGAAGGCAAAAGTGTGGCTCCTTCTCCCACAAGGAAGGTGCTAGCCCTGAAAGATCTTGCTGGTATTCACTATCCCTCTGCAGCCTATCCACAGGCACAACAGCTTTTGGGATCTCTGCTTTCCCAGAGACTCAGCATGTCACGGTGCTCGCTCTCGGCAGAAGCTTTTTTCTGAAAAGGCAAACTTACGGCTCCTTCTCCCACAGGGAAGGTGCCAGCCCTGAAAACTAATGCAGTTTTTCACTATCCCTCTGCAGCCTATCCACAGGCACAACAGCTTTTGGGATCTCTGCTTTCCCAGAGACTCAGCATGTCACGGTGCTCGCTCTCGGCAGAAGCTTTTTTCTGAAAAGGCAAACTTACGGCTCCTTCTCCCACAGGGAAGGTGCCAGCCCTGAAAACTAATGCAGTTTTTCACTATCCCCCTGCAGCCTATCCACAGGCACAACAGCTTTGGGGATCTCTGCTTTCCCAGAGACTCAGCATGTCACGGTGCTCGTTCTCGGCAGAAGCTTTTTCTGAGAAGGCAAAAGTGTGGCTCCTTCTCCCACAAGGAAGGTGCTAGCCCTGAAAGATCTTGCTGGTATTCACTATCCCTCTGCAGCCTATCCACAGGCACAACAGCTTTTGGGATCTCTGCTTTCCCAGAGACTCAGCATGTCACGGTGCTCGCTCTCGGCAGAAGCTTTTTTCTGAAAAGGCAAACTTACGGCTCCTTCTCCCACAGGGAAGGTGCCAGCCCTGAAAACTAATGCAGTTTTTCACTATCCCTCTGCAGCCTATCCACAGGCACAACAGCTTTTGGGATCTCTGCTTTCCCAGAGACTCAGCATGTCACGGTGCTCGCTCTCGGCAGAAGCTTTTTTCTGAAAAGGCAAACTTACGGCTCCTTCTCCCACAGGGAAGGTGCCAGCCCTGAAAACTAATGCAGTTTTTCACTATCCCCCTGCAGCCTATCCACAGGCACAACAGCTTTGGGGATCTCTGCTTTCCCAGAGACTCAGCATGTCACGGTGCTCGTTCTCGGCAGAAGCTTTTTCTGAGAAGGCAAAAGTGTGGCTCCTTCTCCCACAAGGAAGGTGCTAGCCCTGAAAGATCTTGCTGGTATTCACTATCCCTCTGCAGCCTATCCACAGGCACAACAGCTTTGGGGATCTCTGCTTTCCCAGAGACTCAGCATGTCACGGTGCTCGCTCTCGGCAGAAGCTTTTTTCTGAAAAGGCAAACTTACGGCTCCTTCTCCCACAGGGAAGGTGCCAGCCCTGAAAACTAATGCAGTTTTTCACTATCCCTCTGCAGCCTATCCACAGGCACAACAGCTTTTGGGATCTCTGCTTTCCCAGAGACTCAGCATGTCACGGTGCTCGCTCTCGGCAGAAGCTTTTTTCTGAAAAGGCAAACTTACGGCTCCTTCTCCCACAGGGAAGGTGCCAGCCCTGAAAACTAATGCAGTTTTTCACTATCCCTCTGCAGCCTATCCACAGGCACAACAGCTTTGGGGATCTCTGCTTTCCCAGAGACTCAGCATGTCACGGTGCTCGCTCTCGGCAGAAGCTTTTTTCTGAAAAGGCAAACTTACGGCTCCTTCTCCCACAGGGAAGGTGCCAGCCCTGAAAACTAATGCAGTTTTTCACTATCCCTCTGCAGCCTATCCACAGGCACAACAGCTTTGGGGATCTCTGCTTTCCCAGAGACTCAGCATGTCACGGTGCTCGCTCTCGGCAGAAGCTTTTTTCTGAAAAAGAAAACTTTCGGCTCCTTCTCCCTCAGGGAAGGTGCTAGCCCTGAAAACTAATGCAGTTTTTCACTATCCCCCTGCAGCCTATCCACAGGCACAACAGCTTTGGGGATCTCTGCTTTCCCAGAGACTCAGCATGTCACGGTGCTCGTTCTCGGCAGAAGCTTTTTCTGAGAAGGCAAAAGTGTGGCTCCTTCTCCCACAAGGAAGGTGCTAGCCCTGAAAGATCTTGCTGGTATTCACTATCCCTCTGCAGCCTATCCACAGGCACAACAGCTTTTGGGATCTCTGCTTTCCCAGAGACTCAGCATGTCACGGTGCTCGCTCTCGGCAGAAGCTTTTTTCTGAAAAGGCAAACTTACGGCTCCTTCTCCCACAGGGAAGGTGCCAGCCCTGAAAACTAATGCAGTTTTTCACTATCCCTCTGCAGCCTATCCACAGGCACAACAGCTTTTGGGATCTCTGCTTTCCCAGAGACTCAGCATGTCACGGTGCTCGCTCTCGGCAGAAGCTTTTTTCTGAAAAGGCAAACTTACGGCTCCTTCTCCCACAGGGAAGGTGCCAGCCCTGAAAACTAATGCAGTTTTTCACTATCCCTCTGCAGCCTATCCACAGGCACAACAGCTTTGGGGATCTCTGCTTTCCCAGAGACTCAGCATGTCACGGTGCTCGCTCTCGGCAGAAGCTTTTTTCTGAAAAGGCAAACTTACGGCTCCTTCTCCCACAGGGAAGGTGCCAGCCCTGAAAACTAATGCAGTTTTTCACTATCCCTCTGCAGCCTATCCACAGGCACAACAGCTTTGGGGATCTCTGCTTTCCCAGAGACTCAGCATGTCACGGTGCTCGCTCTCGGCAGAAGCTTTTTTCTGAAAAGGCAAACTTACGGCTCCTTCTCCCACAGGGAAGGTGCCAGCCCTGAAAACTAATGCAGTTTTTCACTATCCCTCTGCAGCCTATCCACAGGCACAACAGCTTTGGGGATCTCTGCTTTCCCAGAGACTCAGCATGTCACGGTGCTCGCTCTCGGCAGAAGCTTTTTTCTGAAAAAGAAAACTTTCGGCTCCTTCTCCCTCAGGGAAGGTGCTAGCCCTGAAAACTAATGCAGTTTTTCACTATCCCCCTGCAGCCTATCCACAGGCACAACAGCTTTTGGGATCTCTGCTTTCCCAGAGACTCAGCATGTCACGGTGCTCGTTCTCGGCAGAAGCTTTTTCTGAGAAGGCAAAAGTGTGGCTCCTTCTCCCACAAGGAAGGTGCTAGCCCTGAAAGATCTTGCTGGTATTCACTATCCCTCTGCAGCCTATCCACAGGCACAACAGCTTTTGGGATCTCTGCTTTCCCAGAGACTCAGCATGTCACGGTGCTCGCTCTCGGCAGAAGCTTTTTTCTGAAAAGGCAAACTTACGGCTCCTTCTCCCACAGGGAAGGTGCCAGCCCTGAAAACTAATGCAGTTTTTCACTATCCCTCTGCAGCCTATCCACAGGCACAACAGCTTTGGGGATCTCTGCTTTCCCAGAGACTCAGCATGTCACGGTGCTCGCTCTCGGCAGAAGCTTTTTTCTGAAAAGGCAAACTTACGGCTCCTTCTCCCACAGGGAAGGTGCCAGCCCTGAAAACTAATGCAGTTTTACACTATCCCTCTGCAGCCTATCCACAGGCACAACAGCTTTTGGGATCTCTGCTTTCCCAGAGACTCAGCATGTCACGGTGCTCGCTCTCGGCAGAAGCTTTTTTCTGAAAAGGCAAACTTACGGCTCCTTCTCCCACAGGGAAGGTGCCAGCCCTGAAAACTAATGCAGTTTTTCACTATCCCCCTGCAGCCTATCCACAGGCACAACAGCTTTGGGGATCTCTGCTTTCCCAGAGACTCAGCATGTCACGGTGCTCGTTCTCGGCAGAAGCTTTTTCTGAGAAGGCAAAAGTGTGGCTCCTTCTCCCACAAGGAAGGTGCTAGCCCTGAAAGATCTTGCTGGTATTCACTATCCCTCTGCAGCCTATCCACAGGCACAACAGCTTTGGGGATCTCTGCTTTCCCAGAGACTCAGCATGTCACGGTGCTCGCTCTCGGCAGAAGCTTTTTTCTGAAAAGGCAAACTTACGGCTCCTTCTCCCACAGGGAAGGTGCCAGCCCTGAAAACTAATGCAGTTTTTCACTATCCCTCTGCAGCCTATCCACAGGCACAACAGCTTTGGGGATCTCTGCTTTCCCAGAGACTCAGCATGTCACGGTGCTCGCTCTCGGCAGAAGCTTTTTTCTGAAAAGGCAAACTTACGGCTCCTTCTCCCACAGGGAAGGTGCCAGCCCTGAAAACTAATGCAGTTTTTCACTATCCCCCTGCAGCCTATCCACAGGCACAACAGCTTTGGGGATCTCTGCTTTCCCAGAGACTCAGCATGTCACGGTGCTCGTTCTCGGCAGAAGCTTTTTCTGAGAAGGCAAAAGTGTGGCTCCTTCTCCCACAAGGAAGGTGCTAGCCCTGAAAGATCTTGCTGGTATTCACTATCCCTCTGCAGCCTATCCACAGGCACAACAGCTTTTGGGATCTCTGCTTTCCCAGAGACTCAGCATGTCACGGTGCTCGCTCTCGGCAGAAGCTTTTTTCTGAAAAGGCAAACTTACGGCTCCTTCTCCCACAGGGAAGGTGCCAGCCCTGAAAACTAATGCAGTTTTTCACTATCCCTCTGCAGCCTATCCACAGGCACAACAGCTTTTGGGATCTCTGCTTTCCCAGAGACTCAGCATGTCACGGTGCTCGCTCTCGGCAGAAGCTTTTTTCTGAAAAGGCAAACTTACGGCTCCTTCTCCCACAGGGAAGGTGCCAGCCCTGAAAACTAATGCAGTTTTTCACTATCCCCCTGCAGCCTATCCACAGGCACAACAGCTTTGGGGATCTCTGCTTTCCCAGAGACTCAGCATGTCACGGTGCTCGTTCTCGGCAGAAGCTTTTTCTGAGAAGGCAAAAGTGTGGCTCCTTCTCCCACAAGGAAGGTGCTAGCCCTGAAAGATCTTGCTGGTATTCACTATCCCTCTGCAGCCTATCCACAGGCACAACAGCTTTGGGGATCTCTGCTTTCCCAGAGACTCAGCATGTCACGGTGCTCGCTCTCGGCAGAAGCTTTTTTCTGAAAAGGCAAACTTACGGCTCCTTCTCCCACAGGGAAGGTGCCAGCCCTGAAAACTAATGCAGTTTTTCACTATCCCTCTGCAGCCTATCCACAGGCACAACAGCTTTGGGGATCTCTGCTTTCCCAGAGACTCAGCATGTCACGGTGCTCGCTCTCGGCAAAAGCTTTTTCTGAAAAGGCAAAAGTGTGGCTCCTTCTCCCACAAGGAAGGTGCTAGCCCTGAAAGATCTTGCTGGTATTCACTATCCCTCTGCAGCCTATCCACAGGCACAACAGCTTTGGGGATCTCTGCTTTCCCAGAGACTCAGCATGTCACGGTGCTCGCTCTCGGCAGAAGCTTTTTTCTGAAAAAGAAAACTTTCGGCTCCTTCTCCCACAACGAAGGTGCCAGGCCTAAAAGCTAATGCAGCTCTTCACTATCCTCCTGCAGCCTATCCACAGGCACAACAGCTTTTGGGATCTCTGCTTTCCCAGAGACTCAGCATGTCACGGTGCTTACTCTCGCCAGAGCATTTTTCTGAAAAGGCAAACTTACGGCTCCTTCTCCAACAAGGAAGGTGCCAGCCCTGAAAGATCTTGCTGGTATTCACTATCCCTCTGCAGCCTATCTTTAGCCGCAACAGCACTGGGGATCTCTGCTTTCCCAGAGACTCAGCATGTCACGGTGCTGGTTCTCGGCAGAAGCTTTTTCTGAGAAGGCAAACGTCTGGCTCCTTCTCCCACAAGGAAGGTGCTAGCCCTGAAAGGTCTTGCTGGTATTCACTATCCCTCTGCAGCCTATCCACAGGCACAACAGCACTGGGGATCTCTGCTTTCCCAGAGACTCAGCATGTCACGGTGCTCGCTCTCGGCAGAAGCTTTTTTCTGAAAAGGCAAACGTCAGGCTCCTTCTCCAGCAGGGCAAGTGCCAGGCCTGAAAGATTTTGTGGTCTTCACCGCCACCTGCAGCCTATCCACAGGCACAACAGCACTGGGGATCCTTTAGCCGCAGCAGCACTGGGGATCTCTGCTATCCCAGAGACTCAGCATGTCACGGTGCTCGTTCTCGGCAGAAGCTTTTTCTGAGAAGGCAAAAGTGTGGCTCCTTCTCCCACAAGGAAGGTGCTAGCCCTGAAAGATCTTGCTGGTATTCACTATCCCTCTGCAGCCTATCCACAGGCACAACAGCTTTGGGGATCTCTGCTTTCCCAGAGACTCAGCATGTCACGGTGCTCGTTCTCGGCAGAAGCTTTTTCTGAGAAGGCAAAAGTGTGGCTCCTTCTCCCACAAGGAAGGTGCTAGCCCTGAAAGATCTTGCTGGTATTCACTATCCCTCTGCAGCCTATCCACAGGCACAACAGCTTTTGGGATCTCTGCTTTCCCAGAGACTCAGCATGTCACGGTGCTCGCTCTCGGCAGAAGCTTTTTTCTGAAAAGGCAAACTTACGGCTCCTTCTCCCACAGGGAAGGTGCCAGCCCTGAAAACTAATGCAGTTTTTCACTATCCCTCTGCAGCCGATCCACAGGCACAACAGCTTTTGGGATCTCTGCTTTCCCAGAGACTCAGCATGTCACGGTGCTCGCTCTCGGCAAAAGCTTTTTCTGAGAAGGCAAAAGTGTGGCTCCTTCTCCCACAAGGAAGGTGCTAGCCCTGAAAGATCTTGCTGGTATTCACTATCCCTCTGCAGCCTATCCACAGGCACAACAGCTTTTGGGATCTCTGCTTTCCCAGAGACTCAGCATGTCACGGTGCTCGCTCTCGGCAGAAGCTTTTTTCTGAAAAGGCAAACTTACGGCTCCTTCTCCCACAGGGAAGGTGCCAGCCCTGAAAACTAATGCAGTTTTTCACTATCCCTCTGCAGCCTATCCACAGGCACAACAGCTTTTGGGATCTCTGCTTTCCCAGAGACTCAGCATGTCACGGTGCTCGCTCTCGGCAGAAGCTTTTTTCTGAAAAGGCAAACTTACGGCTCCTTCTCCCACAGGGAAGGTGCCAGCCCTGAAAACTAATGCAGTTTTTCACTATCCCCCTGCAGCCTATCCACAGGCACAACAGCTTTGGGGATCTCTGCTTTCCCAGAGACTCAGCATGTCACGGTGCTCGCTCTCGGCAGAAGCTTTTTCTGAGAAGGCAAACGTCTGGCTCCTTCTCCCACAAGGAAGGTGCTAGCCCTGAAAGATCTTGCTGGTATTCACTATCCCTCTGCAGCCTATCCACAGGCACAACAGCTTTGGGGATCTCTGCTTTCCCAGAGACTCAGCATGTCACGGTGCTCACTCTCGCCAGAGCATTTTTCTGAAAAGGCAAACTTACGGCTCCTTCTCCAACAAGGAAGGTGCCAGCCCTGAAAGATCTTGCTGGTATTCACTATCCCTCTGCAGCCTATCTTTAGCCGCAACAGCACTGGGGATCTCTGCTTTCCCAGAGACTCAGCATGTCACGGTGCTGGTTCTCGGCAGAAGCTTTTTCTGAGAAGGCAAACGTCTGGCTCCTTCTCCCACAAAGAAGGTGCTAGCCCTGAAAGATCTTGCTGGTATTCACTATCCCTCTGCAGCCTATCCACAGGCACAACAGCACTGGGGATCTCTGCTTTCCCAGAGACTCAGCATCCCACGGTGCTCGCTCTCGGCAGAAGCTTTTTTCTGAAAAGGCAAACGTCAGGCTCCTTCTCCAGCAAGGCAAGTGCCAGGCCTGAAAGATTTTGTGGTCTTCACCGCCACCTGCAGCCTATCCACAGGCACAACAGCACTGGGGATCCTTTAGCCGCAGCAGCACTGGGGATCTCTGCTATCCCAGAGACTCAGCATGTCACGGTGCTCGTTCTCGGCAGAAGCTTTTTCTGAGAAGGCAAAAGTGTGGCTCCTTCTCCCACAAGGAAGGTGCTAGCCCTGAAAGATCTTGCTGGTATTCACTATCCCTCTGCAGCCTATCCACAGGCACAACAGCTTTGGGGATCTCTGCTTTCCCAGAGACTCAGCATGTCACGGTGCTCGCTCTCGGCAAAAGCTTTTTCTGAGAAGGCAAAAGTGTGGCTCCTTCTCCCACAAGGAAGGTGCTAGCCCTGAAAGATCTTGCTGGTATTCACTATCCCTCTGCAGCCTATCCACAGGCACAACAGCTTTTGGGATCTCTGCTTTCCCAGAGACTCAGCATGTCACGGTGCTCGCTCTCGGCAGAAGCTTTTTTCTGAAAAGGCAAACTTACGGCTCCTTCTCCCACAGGGAAGGTGCCAGCCCTGAAAACTAATGCAGTTTTTCACTATCCCTCTGCAGCCTATCCACAGGCACAACAGCTTTTGGGATCTCTGCTTTCCCAGAGACTCAGCATGTCACGGTGCTCGCTCTCGGCAGAAGCTTTTTTCTGAAAAGGCAAACTTACGGCTCCTTCTCCCACAGGGAAGGTGCCAGCCCTGAAAACTAATGCAGTTTTTCACTATCCCCCTGCAGCCTATCCACAGGCACAACAGCTTTGGGGATCTCTGCTTTCCCAGAGACTCAGCATGTCACGGTGCTCGTTCTCGGCAGAAGCTTTTTCTGAGAAGGCAAAAGTGTGGCTCCTTCTCCCACAAGGAAGGTGCTAGCCCTGAAAGATATTGCTGGTATTCACTATCCCTCTGCAGCCTATCCACAGGCACAACAGCTTTGGGGATCTCTGCTTTCCCAGAGACTCAGCATGTCACGGTGCTCGCTCTCGGCAGAAGCTTTTTTCTGAAAAGGCAAACTTACGGCTCCTTCTCCCACAGGGAAGGTGCCAGCCCTGAAAACTAATGCAGTTTTTCACTATCCCTCTGCAGCCTATCCACAGGCACAACAGCTTTGGGGATCTCTGCTTTCCCAGAGACTCAGCATGTCACGGTGCTCGCTCTCGGCAGAAGCTTTTTTCTGAAAAGGCAAACTTACGGCTCCTTCTCCCACAGGGAAGGTGCCAGCCCTGAAAACTAATGCAGTTTTACACTATCCCTCTGCAGCCTATCCACAGGCACAACAGCTTTTGGGATCTCTGCTTTCCCAGAGACTCAGCATGTCACGGTGCTCGCTCTCGGCAAAAGCTTTTTCTGAGAAGGCAAAAGTGTGGCTCCTTCTCCCACAAGGAAGGTGCTAGCCCTGAAAGATCTTGCTGGTATTCACTATCCCTCTGCAGCCTATCCACAGGCACAACAGCTTTTGGGATCTCTGCTTTCCCAGAGACTCAGCATGTCACGGTGCTCGCTCTCGGCAGAAGCTTTTTTCTGAAAAGGCAAACTTACGGCTCCTTCTCCCACAGGGAAGGTGCCAGCCCTGAAAACTAATGCAGTTTTTCACTATCCCTCTGCAGCCTATCCACAGGCACAACAGCTTTGGGGATCTCTGCTTTCCCAGAGACTCAGCATGTCACGGTGCTCGCTCTCGGCAGAAGCTTTTTTCTGAAAAGGCAAACTTACGGCTCCTTCTCCCACAGGGAAGGTGCCAGCCCTGAAAACTAATGCAGTTTTTCACTATCCCTCTGCAGCCTATCCACAGGCACAACAGCTTTGGGGATCTCTGCTTTCCCAGAGACTCAGCATGTCACGGTGCTCGTTCTCGGCAGAAGCTTTTTCTGAGAAGGCAAAAGTGTGGCTCCTTCTCCCACAAGGAAGGTGCTAGCCCTGAAAGATCTTGCTGGTATTCACTATCCCTCTGCAGCCTATCCACAGGCACAACAGCTTTTGGGATCTCTGCTTTCCCAGAGACTCAGCATGTCACGGTGCTCGCTCTCGGCAGAAGCTTTTTTCTGAAAAGGCAAACTTACGGCTCCTTCTCCCACAGGGAAGGTGCCAGCCCTGAAAACTAATGCAGTTTTTCACTATCCCTCTGCAGCCTATCCACAGGCACAACAGCTTTTGGGATCTCTGCTTTCCCAGAGACTCAGCATGTCACGGTGCTCGCTCTCGGCAGAAGCTTTTTTCTGAAAAGGCAAACTTACGGCTCCTTCTCCCACAGGGAAGGTGCCAGCCCTGAAAACTAATGCAGTTTTTCACTATCCCCCTGCAGCCTATCCACAGGCACAACAGCTTTGGGGATCTCTGCTTTCCCAGAGACTCAGCATGTCACGGTGCTCGTTCTCGGCAGAAGCTTTTTCTGAGAAGGCAAAAGTGTGGCTCCTTCTCCCACAAGGAAGGTGCTAGCCCTGAAAGATCTTGCTGGTATTCACTATCCCTCTGCAGCCTATCCACAGGCACAACAGCTTTGGGGATCTCTGCTTTCCCAGAGACTCAGCATGTCACGGTGCTCGCTCTCGGCAGAAGCTTTTTTCTGAAAAGGCAAACTTACGGCTCCTTCTCCCACAGGGAAGGTGCCAGCCCTGAAAACTAATGCAGTTTTTCACTATCCCTCTGCAGCCTATCCACAGGCACAACAGCTTTTGGGATCTCTGCTTTCCCAGAGACTCAGCATGTCACGGTGCTCGCTCTCGGCAAAAGCTTTTTCTGAAAAGGCAAAAGTGTGGCTCCTTCTCCCACAAGGAAGGTGCTAGCCCTGAAAGATCTTGCTGGTATTCACTATCCCTCTGCAGCCTATCCACAGGCACAACAGCTTTTGGGATCTCTGCTTTCCCAGAGACTCAGCATGTCACGGTGCTCGCTCTCGGCAGAAGCTTTTTTCTGAAAAGGCAAACTTACGGCTCCTTCTCCCACAGGGAAGGTGCCAGCCCTGAAAACTAATGCAGTTTTTCACTATCCCCCTGCAGCCTATCCACAGGCACAACAGCTTTGGGGATCTCTGCTTTCCCAGAGACTCAGCATGTCACGGTGCTCGTTCTCGGCAGAAGCTTTTTCTGAGAAGGCAAAAGTGTGGCTCCTTCTCCCACAAGGAAGGTGCTAGCCCTGAAAGATCTTGCTGGTATTCACTATCCCTCTGCAGCCTATCCACAGGCACAACAGCTTTTGGGATCTCTGCTTTCCCAGAGACTCAGCATGTCACGGTGCTCGCTCTCGGCAGAAGCTTTTTTCTGAAAAGGCAAACTTACGGCTCCTTCTCCCACAGGGAAGGTGCCAGCCCTGAAAACTAATGCAGTTTTTCACTATCCCTCTGCAGCCTATCCACAGGCACAACAGCTTTGGGGATCTCTGCTTTCCCAGAGACTCAGCATGTCACGGTGCTCGCTCTCGGCAGAAGCTTTTTTCTGAAAAGGCAAACTTACGGCTCCTTCTCCCACAGGGAAGGTGCCAGCCCTGAAAACTAATGCAGTTTTTCACTATCCCTCTGCAGCCTATCCACAGGCACAACAGCTTTGGGGATCTCTGCTTTCCCAGAGACTCAGCATGTCACGGTGCTCGCTCTCGGCAGAAGCTTTTTTCTGAAAAGGCAAACTTACGGCTCCTTCTCCCACAGGGAAGGTGCCAGCCCTGAAAACTAATGCAGTTTTTCACTATCCCTCTGCAGCCTATCCACAGGCACAACAGCTTTGGGGATCTCTGCTTTCCCAGAGACTCAGCATGTCACGGTGCTCGCTCTCGGCAAAAGCTTTTTCTGAAAAGGCAAAAGTGTGGCTCCTTCTCCCACAAGGAAGGTGCTAGCCCTGAAAGATCTTGCTGGTATTCACTATCCCTCTGCAGCCTATCCACAGGCACAACAGCTTTTGGGATCTCTGCTTTCCCAGAGACTCAGCATGTCACGGTGCTCGCTCTCGGCAGAAGCTTTTTTCTGAAAAGGCAAACTTACGGCTCCTTCTCCCACAGGGAAGGTGCCAGCCCTGAAAACTAATGCAGTTTTTCACTATCCCCCTGCAGCCTATCCACAGGCACAACAGCTTTGGGGATCTCTGCTTTCCCAGAGACTCAGCATGTCACGGTGCTCGTTCTCGGCAGAAGCTTTTTCTGAGAAGGCAAAAGTGTGGCTCCTTCTCCCACAAGGAAGGTGCTAGCCCTGAAAGATCTTGCTGGTATTCACTATCCCTCTGCAGCCTATCCACAGGCACAACAGCTTTTGGGATCTCTGCTTTCCCAGAGACTCAGCATGTCACGGTGCTCGCTCTCGGCAGAAGCTTTTTTCTGAAAAGGCAAACTTACGGCTCCTTCTCCCACAGGGAAGGTGCCAGCCCTGAAAACTAATGCAGTTTTTCACTATCCCTCTGCAGCCTATCCACAGGCACAACAGCTTTGGGGATCTCTGCTTTCCCAGAGACTCAGCATGTCACGGTGCTCGCTCTCGGCAGAAGCTTTTTTCTGAAAAGGCAAACTTACGGCTCCTTCTCCCACAGGGAAGGTGCCAGCCCTGAAAACTAATGCAGTTTTTCACTATCCCTCTGCAGCCTATCCACAGGCACAACAGCTTTGGGGATCTCTGCTTTCCCAGAGACTCAGCATGTCACGGTGCTCGCTCTCGGCAGAAGCTTTTTTCTGAAAAGGCAAACTTACGGCTCCTTCTCCCACAGGGAAGGTGCCAGCCCTGAAAACTAATGCAGTTTTTCACTATCCCTCTGCAGCCTATCCACAGGCACAACAGCTTTGGGGATCTCTGCTTTCCCAGAGACTCAGCATGTCACGGTGCTCGCTCTCGGCAGAAGCTTTTTTCTGAAAAGGCAAACTTACGGCTCCTTCTCCCACAGGGAAGGTGCCAGCCCTGAAAACTAATGCAGTTTTTCACTATCCCTCTGCAGCCTATCCACAGGCACAACAGCTTTTGGGATCTCTGCTTTCCCAGAGACTCAGCATGTCACGGTGCTCGCTCTCGGCAGAAGCTTTTTTCTGAAAAGGCAAACTTACGGCTCCTTCTCCCACAGGGAAGGTGCCAGCCCTGAAAACTAATGCAGTTTTTCACTATCCCCCTGCAGCCTATCCACAGGCACAACAGCTTTGGGGATCTCTGCTTTCCCAGAGACTCAGCATGTCACGGTGCTCGTTCTCGGCAGAAGCTTTTTCTGAGAAGGCAAAAGTGTGGCTCCTTCTCCCACAAGGAAGGTGCTAGCCCTGAAAGATCTTGCTGGTATTCACTATCCCTCTGCAGCCTATCCACAGGCACAACAGCTTTGGGGATCTCTGCTTTCCCAGAGACTCAGCATGTCACGGTGCTCGCTCTCGGCAGAAGCTTTTTTCTGAAAAGGCAAACTTACGGCTCCTTCTCCCACAGGGAAGGTGCCAGCCCTGAAAACTAATGCAGTTTTTCACTATCCCCCTGCAGCCTATCCACAGGCACAACAGCTTTGGGGATCTCTGCTTTCCCAGAGACTCAGCATGTCACGGTGCTCGCTCTCGGCAGAAGCTTTTTTCTGAAAAGGCAAACTTACGGCTCCTTCTCCCACAGGGAAGGTGCCAGCCCTGAAAACTAATGCAGTTTTTCACTATCCCTCTGCAGCCTATCCACAGGCACAACAGCTTTGGGGATCTCTGCTTTCCCAGAGACTCAGCATGTCACGGTGCTCGCTCTCGGCAGAAGCTTTTTTCTGAAAAGGCAAACTTACGGCTCCTTCTCCCACAGGGAAGGTGCCAGCCCTGAAAACTAATGCAGTTTTTCACTATCCCTCTGCAGCCTATCCACAGGCACAACAGCTTTGGGGATCTCTGCTTTCCCAGAGACTCAGCATGTCACGGTGCTCGCTCTCGGCAGAAGCTTTTTTCTGAAAAGGCAAACTTACGGCTCCTTCTCCCACAGGGAAGGTGCCAGCCCTGAAAACTAATGCAGTTTTACACTATCCCTCTGCAGCCTATCCACAGGCACAACAGCTTTTGGGATCTCTGCTTTCCCAGAGACTCAGCATGTCACGGTGCTCGCTCTCGGCAAAAGCTTTTTCTGAGAAGGCAAAAGTGTGGCTCCTTCTCCCACAAGGAAGGTGCTAGCCCTGAAAGATCTTGCTGGTATTCACTATCCCTCTGCAGCCTATCCACAGGCACAACAGCTTTGGGGATCTCTGCTTTCCCAGAGACTCAGCATGTCACGGTGCTCGCTCTCGGCAGAAGCTTTTTTCTGAAAAGGCAAACTTACGGCTCCTTCTCCCACAGGGAAGGTGCCAGCCCTGAAAACTAATGCAGTTTTTCACTATCCCTCTGCAGCCTATCCACAGGCACAACAGCTTTTGGGATCTCTGCTTTCCCAGAGACTCAGCATGTCACGGTGCTCGCTCTCGGCAGAAGCTTTTTTCTGAAAAGGCAAACTTACGGCTCCTTCTCCCACAGGGAAGGTGCCAGCCCTGAAAACTAATGCAGTTTTTCACTATCCCCCTGCAGCCTATCCACAGGCACAACAGCTTTGGGGATCTCTGCTTTCCCAGAGACTCAGCATGTCACGGTGCTCGTTCTCGGCAGAAGCTTTTTCTGAGAAGGCAAAAGTGTGGCTCCTTCTCCCACAAGGAAGGTGCTAGCCCTGAAAGATCTTGCTGGTATTCACTATCCCTCTGCAGCCTATCCACAGGCACAACAGCTTTTGGGATCTCTGCTTTCCCAGAGACTCAGCATGTCACGGTGCTCGCTCTCGGCAGAAGCTTTTTTCTGAAAAGGCAAACTTACGGCTCCTTCTCCCACAGGGAAGGTGCCAGCCCTGAAAACTAATGCAGTTTTTCACTATCCCTCTGCAGCCTATCCACAGGCACAACAGCTTTTGGGATCTCTGCTTTCCCAGAGACTCAGCATGTCACGGTGCTCGCTCTCGGCAGAAGCTTTTTTCTGAAAAGGCAAACTTACGGCTCCTTCTCCCACAGGGAAGGTGCCAGCCCTGAAAACTAATGCAGTTTTTCACTATCCCCCTGCAGCCTATCCACAGGCACAACAGCTTTGGGGATCTCTGCTTTCCCAGAGACTCAGCATGTCACGGTGCTCGTTCTCGGCAGAAGCTTTTTCTGAGAAGGCAAAAGTGTGGCTCCTTCTCCCACAAGGAAGGTGCTAGCCCTGAAAGATCTTGCTGGTATTCACTATCCCTCTGCAGCCTATCCACAGGCACAACAGCTTTGGGGATCTCTGCTTTCCCAGAGACTCAGCATGTCACGGTGCTCGCTCTCGGCAGAAGCTTTTTTCTGAAAAGGCAAACTTACGGCTCCTTCTCCCACAGGGAAGGTGCCAGCCCTGAAAACTAATGCAGTTTTTCACTATCCCTCTGCAGCCTATCCACAGGCACAACAGCTTTGGGGATCTCTGCTTTCCCAGAGACTCAGCATGTCACGGTGCTCGCTCTCGGCAAAAGCTTTTTCTGAAAAGGCAAAAGTGTGGCTCCTTCTCCCACAAGGAAGGTGCTAGCCCTGAAAGATCTTGCTGGTATTCACTATCCCTCTGCAGCCTATCCACAGGCACAACAGCTTTTGGGATCTCTGCTTTCCCAGAGACTCAGCATGTCACGGTGCTCGCTCTCGGCAGAAGCTTTTTTCTGAAAAGGCAAACTTACGGCTCCTTCTCCCACAGGGAAGGTGCCAGCCCTGAAAACTAATGCAGTTTTTCACTATCCCCCTGCAGCCTATCCACAGGCACAACAGCTTTGGGGATCTCTGCTTTCCCAGAGACTCAGCATGTCACGGTGCTCGTTCTCGGCAGAAGCTTTTTCTGAGAAGGCAAAAGTGTGGCTCCTTCTCCCACAAGGAAGGTGCTAGCCCTGAAAGATCTTGCTGGTATTCACTATCCCTCTGCAGCCTATCCACAGGCACAACAGCTTTTGGGATCTCTGCTTTCCCAGAGACTCAGCATGTCACGGTGCTCGCTCTCGGCAGAAGCTTTTTTCTGAAAAGGCAAACTTACGGCTCCTTCTCCCACAGGGAAGGTGCCAGCCCTGAAAACTAATGCAGTTTTTCACTATCCCTCTGCAGCCTATCCACAGGCACAACAGCTTTGGGGATCTCTGCTTTCCCAGAGACTCAGCATGTCACGGTGCTCGCTCTCGGCAGAAGCTTTTTTCTGAAAAGGCAAACTTACGGCTCCTTCTCCCACAGGGAAGGTGCCAGCCCTGAAAACTAATGCAGTTTTTCACTATCCCTCTGCAGCCTATCCACAGGCACAACAGCTTTTGGGATCTCTGCTTTCCCAGAGACTCAGCATGTCACGGTGCTCGCTCTCGGCAGAAGCTTTTTTCTGAAAAGGCAAACTTACGGCTCCTTCTCCCACAGGGAAGGTGCCAGCCCTGAAAACTAATGCAGTTTTTCACTATCCCTCTGCAGCCTATCCACAGGCACAACAGCTTTGGGGATCTCTGCTTTCCCAGAGACTCAGCATGTCACGGTGCTCGCTCTCGGCAGAAGCTTTTTTCTGAAAAGGCAAACTTACGGCTCCTTCTCCCACAGGGAAGGTGCCAGCCCTGAAAACTAATGCAGTTTTTCACTATCCCTCTGCAGCCTATCCACAGGCACAACAGCTTTTGGGATCTCTGCTTTCCCAGAGACTCAGCATGTCACGGTGCTCGCTCTCGGCAGAAGCTTTTTTCTGAAAAGGCAAACTTACGGCTCCTTCTCCCACAGGGAAGGTGCCAGCCCTGAAAACTAATGCAGTTTTACACTATCCCTCTGCAGCCTATCCACAGGCACAACAGCTTTTGGGATCTCTGCTTTCCCAGAGACTCAGCATGTCACGGTGCTCGCTCTCGGCAAAAGCTTTTTCTGAGAAGGCAAAAGTGTGGCTCCTTCTCCCACAAGGAAGGTGCTAGCCCTGAAAGATCTTGCTGGTATTCACTATCCCTCTGCAGCCTATCCACAGGCACAACAGCTTTTGGGATCTCTGCTTTCCCAGAGACTCAGCATGTCACGGTGCTCGCTCTCGGCAGAAGCTTTTTTCTGAAAAGGCAAACTTACGGCTCCTTCTCCCACAGGGAAGGTGCCAGCCCTGAAAACTAATGCAGTTTTTCACTATCCCTCTGCAGCCTATCCACAGGCACAACAGCTTTTGGGATCTCTGCTTTCCCAGAGACTCAGCATGTCACGGTGCTCGCTCTCGGCAGAAGCTTTTTTCTGAAAAGGCAAACTTACGGCTCCTTCTCCCACAGGGAAGGTGCCAGCCCTATTCACTATCCCCCTGCAGCCTATCCACAGGCACAACAGCTTTGGGGATCTCTGCTTTCCCAGAGACTCAGCATGTCACGGTGCTCGTTCTCGGCAGAAGCTTTTTCTGAGAAGGCAAAAGTGTGGCTCCTTCTCCCACAAGGAAGGTGCTAGCCCTGAAAGATCTTGCTGGTATTCACTATCCCTCTGCAGCCTATCCACAGGCACAACAGCTTTTGGGATCTCTGCTTTCCCAGAGACTCAGCATGTCACGGTGCTCGCTCTCGGCAGAAGCTTTTTTCTGAAAAGGCAAACTTACGGCTCCTTCTCCCACAGGGAAGGTGCCAGCCCTGAAAACTAATGCAGTTTTTCACTATCCCTCTGCAGCCTATCCACAGGCACAACAGCTTTGGGGATCTCTGCTTTCCCAGAGACTCAGCATGTCACGGTGCTCGCTCTCGGCAGAAGCTTTTTTCTGAAAAGGCAAACTTACGGCTCCTTCTCCCACAGGGAAGGTGCCAGCCCTGAAAACTAATGCAGTTTTTCACTATCCCTCTGCAGCCTATCCACAGGCACAACAGCTTTGGGGATCTCTGCTTTCCCAGAGACTCAGCATGTCACGGTGCTCGCTCTCGGCAGAAGCTTTTTTCTGAAAAGGCAAACTTACGGCTCCTTCTCCCACAGGGAAGGTGCCAGCCCTGAAAACTAATGCAGTTTTTCACTATCCCTCTGCAGCCTATCCACAGGCACAACAGCTTTGGGGATCTCTGCTTTCCCAGAGACTCAGCATGTCACGGTGCTCGCTCTCGGCAGAAGCTTTTTTCTGAAAAGGCAAACTTACGGCTCCTTCTCCCACAGGGAAGGTGCCAGCCCTGAAAACTAATGCAGTTTTTCACTATCCCTCTGCAGCCTATCCACAGGCACAACAGCTTTTGGGATCTCTGCTTTCCCAGAGACTCAGCATGTCACGGTGCTCGCTCTCGGCAGAAGCTTTTTTCTGAAAAGGCAAACTTACGGCTCCTTCTCCCACAGGGAAGGTGCCAGCCCTGAAAAACTAATGCAGTTTTTCACTATCCCCCTGCAGCCTATCCACAGGCACAACAGCTTTGGGGATCTCTGCTTTCCCAGAGACTCAGCATGTCACGGTGCTCGTTCTCGGCAGAAGCTTTTTCTGAGAAGGCAAAAGTGTGGCTCCTTCTCCCACAAGGAAGGTGCTAGCCCTGAAAGATCTTGCTGGTATTCACTATCCCTCTGCAGCCTATCCACAGGCACAACAGCTTTGGGGATCTCTGCTTTCCCAGAGACTCAGCATGTCACGGTGCTCGCTCTCCGGCAGAAGCTTTTTTCTGAAAAGGCAAACTTACGGTTCCTTCTCCCACAGGGAAGGTGCCAGCCCTGAAACCTATGCAGTTTTTCACTATCCCTCTGCAGCCTATCCACAGGCACAACAGCTTTTGGGATCTCTGCTTTCCCAGAGACTCAGCATGTCACGGTGCTCGCTCTCGGCAGAAGCTTTTTTCTGAAAAGGCAAACTTACGGCTCCTTCTCCCACAGGGAAGGTGCCAGCCCTGAAAACTAATGCAGTTTTTCACTATCCCTCTGCAGCCTATCCACAGGCACAACAGCTTTGGGGATCTCTGCTTTCCCAGAGACTCAGCATGTCACGGTGCTCGCTCTCGCAGAAGCTTTTTTCTGAAAAGGCAAACTTACGGCTCCTTCTCCCACAGGGAAGGTGCCAGCCCTGAAAACTAATGCAGTTTTTCACTATCCCTCTGCAGCCTATCCACAGGCACAACAGCTTTGGGGATCTCTGCTTTCCCAGAGACTCAGCATGTCACGGTGCTCGCTCTCGGCAGAAGCTTTTTTCTGAAAAGGCAAACTTACGGCTCCTTCTCCCACAGGGAAGGTGCCAGCCCTGAAAACTAATGCAGTTTTACACTATCCCTCTGCAGCCTATCCACAGGCACAACAGCTTTTGGGATCTCTGCTTTCCCAGAGACTCAGCATGTCACGGTGCTCGCTCTCGGCAAAAG
>NW_026060802.1:0-49457 GCF_929443795.1 Astur gentilis
GAAGGTGCCAGCCCTGAAAACTAATGCAGTTTTTCACTATCCCTCTGCAGCCTATCCACAGGCACAACAGCTTTGGGGATCTCTGCTTTCCCAGAGACTCAGCATGTCACGGTGCTCGCTCTCGGCAGAAGCTTTTTTCTGAAAAGGCAAACTTACGGCTCCTTCTCCCACAGGGAAGGTGCCAGCCCTGAAAACTAATGCAGTTT
The DNA here is from genome assembly GCF_929443795.1 of Astur gentilis. Classification (NCBI taxonomy): domain Eukaryota; kingdom Metazoa; phylum Chordata; class Aves; order Accipitriformes; family Accipitridae; genus Astur; species Astur gentilis. The sequence continues at coordinate 207 of NW_026060802.1, forward strand.
TTCACTATCCCTCTGCAGCCTATCCACAGGCAAAACAGCTTTTGGGATCTCTGCTTTCCCAGAGACTCAGCATGTCACGGTGCTCGTTCTCGCAGAAGCTTTTTCTGAGAAGGCAAAAGTGTGGCTCCTTCTCCACAAGGAAGGTGCTAGCCCTGAAAGATCTTGCTGGTATTCACTATCCCTCTGCAGCCTATCCACAGGCACAACAGCTTTTGGGATCTCTGCTTTCCCAGAGACTCAGCATGTCACGGTGCTCGCTCTCGGCAGAAGCTTTTTTCTGAAAAGGCAAACTTACGGCTCCTTCTCCCACAGGGAAGGTGCCAGCCCTGAAAACTAATGCAGTTTTTCACTATCCCTCTGCAGCCTATCCACAAGCACAACAGCTTTTGGGATCTCTGCTTTCCCAGAGACTCAGCATGTCACGGTGCTCGTTCTCGGCAGAAGCTTTTTCTGAGAAGGCAAAAGTGTGGCTCCTTCTCCCACAGGGAAGGTGCCAGCCCTGAAAACTAATGCAGTTTTTCACTATCCCTCTGCAGCCTATCCACAGGCACAACAGCTTTTGGGATCTCTGCTTTCCCAGAGACTCAGCATGTCACGGTGCTCGCTCTCGGCAGAAGCTTTTTTTCTGAAAAGGCAAACTTACGGCTCCTTCTCCCACAGGGAAGGTGCCAGCCCTGAAAACTAATGCAGTTTTTCACTATCCCTCTGCAGCCTATCCACAGGCACAACAGCTTTGGGGATCTCTGCTTTCCCAGAGACTCAGCATGTCACGGTGCTCGTTCTCGGCAGAAGCTTTTTCTGAGAAGGCAAAAGTGTGGCTCCTTCTCCCACAAGGAAGGTGCTAGCCCTGAAAGATCTTGCTGGTATTCACTATCCCTCTGCAGCCTATCCACAGGCACAACAGCTTTTGGGATCTCTGCTTTCCCAGAGACTCAGCATGTCACGGTGCTCGCTCTCGGCAGAAGCTTTTTTCTGAAAAGGCAAACTTACGGCTCCTTCTCCCACAGGGAAGGTGCCAGCCCTGAAAACTAATGCAGTTTTTCACTATCCCTCTGCAGCCTATCCACAGGCACAACAGCTTTGGGGATCTCTGCTTTCCCAGAGACTCAGCATGTCACGGTGCTCGTTCTCGGCAGAAGCTTTTTCTGAGAAGGCAAAAGTGTGGCTCCTTCTCCCACAGGGAAGGTGCCAGCCCTGAAAACTAATGCAGTTTTTCACTATCCCTCTGCAGCCTATTCACAGGCACAACAGCTTTTGGGATCTCTGCTTTCCCAGAGACTCAGCATGTCACGGTGCTCACTCTCGCCAGAGCCTTTTTCTGAAAAGGCAAACTTACGGCTCCTTCTCCCACAGGGAAGGTGCCAGCCCTGAAAGATATTGCTGGTATTCACTATCCGTCTGCAGCCTATCTTTAGCCGCAACAGCACTGGGGATCTCTGCTTTCCCAGAGACTCAGCATGTCACGGTGCTCGCTCTCGGCAGAAGCTTTTTTCTGAAAAGGCAAACTTACGGCTCCTTCTCCCACAGGGAAGGTGCCAGCCCTGAAAACTACTGCAGTTTTTCACTATCCCTCTGCAGCCTATCCACAGGCACAACAGCTTTGGGGATCTCTGCTTTCCCAGAGACTCAGCATGTCACGGTGCTCGTTCTCGGCAGAAGCTTTTTCTGAGAAGGCAAAAGTGTGGCTCCTTCTCCCACAAGGAAGGTGCTAGCCCTGAAAGATCTTGCTGGTATTCACTATCCCTCTGCAGCCTATCCACAGGCACAACAGCTTTTGGGATCTCTGCTTTCCCAGACTCAGCATGTCACGGTGCTCGCTCTCGGCAGAAGCTTTTTTCTGAAAAGGCAAACTTACGGCTCCTTCTCCCACAGGGAAGGTGCCAGCCCTGAAAACTAATGCAGTTTTTCACTATCCCTCTGCAGCCTATCCACAGGCACAACAGCTTTTGGGATCTCTGCTTTCCCAGAGACTCAGCATGTCACGGTGCTCGTTCTCGGCAGAAGCTTTTTCTGAGAAGGCAAAAGTGTGGCTCCTTCTCCCACAGGGAAGGTGCCAGCCCTGAAAACTAATGCAGTTTTTCACTATCCCTCTGCAGCCTATTCACAGGCACAACAGCTTTTGGGATCTCTGCTTTCCCAGAGACTCAGCATGTCACGGTGCTCACTCTCGCCAGAGCTTTTTCTGAAAAGGCAAACTTACGGCTCCTTCTCCCACAGGGAAGGTGCCAGCCTTGAAAGATATTGCTGGTATTCACTATCCGTCTGCAGCCTATCTTTAGCCGCAACAGCACTGGGGATCTCTGCTTTCCCAGAGACTCAGCATGTCACGGTGCTCGCTCTCGGCAGAAGCTTTTTTCTGAAAAGGCAAACTTACGGCTCCTTCTCCCACAGGGAAGGTGCCAGCCCTGAAAACTAATGCAGTTTTTCACTATCCCTCTGCAGCCTATCACAGGCACAACAGCTTTTGGGATCTCTGCTTTCCCAGAGACTCAGCATGTCACGGTGCTCGCTCTCGGCAGAAGCTTTTTTCTGAAAAGGCAAACTTACGGCTCCTTCTCCCACAGGGAAGGTGCCAGCCCTGAAAACTAATGCAGTTTTTCACTATCCCTCTGCAGCCTATCCACAGGCACAACAGCTTTTGGGATCTCTGCTTTCCCAGAGACTCAGCATGTCACGGTGCTCGTTCTCGGCAGAAGCTTTTTCTGAGAAGGCAAAAGTGTGGCTCCTTCTCCCACAAGGAAGGTGCTAGCCCTGAAAGATCTTGCTGGTATTCACTATCCCTCTGCAGCCTATCCACAGGCACAACAGCTTTTGGGATCTCTGCTTTCCCAGAGACTCAGCATGTCACGGTGCTCGCTCTCGGCAGAAGCTTTTTTCTGAAAAGGCAAACTTACGGCTCCTTCTCCCACAGGGAAGGTGCCAGCCCTGAAAACTAATGCAGTTTTTCACTATCCCTCTGCAGCCTATTCACAGGCACAACAGCTTTTGGGATCTCTGCTTTCCCAGAGACTCAGCATGTCACGGTGCTCTTTCTCGGCAGAAGCTTTTTTCTGAAAAGGCAAACTTACGGCTTCTTCTCCCACAGGGAAGGTGCCAGCCCTGAAAACTAATGCAGTTTTTCACTATCCCTCTGCAGCCTATCCACAGGCACAACAGCTTTGGGGATCTCTGCTTTCCCAGAGACTCAGCATGTCACGGTGCTCGCTCTCGGCAGAAGCTTTTTTCTGAAAAGGCAAACTTACGGCTCCTTCTCCCACAGGGAAGGTGCCAGCCCTGAAAACTAATGCAGTTTTTCACTATCCCTCTGCAGCCTATCCACAGGCACAACAGCTTTTGGGATCTCTGCTTTCCCAGAGACTCAGCATGTCACGGTGCTCGTTCTCGGCAGAAGCTTTTTCTGAGAAGGCAAAAGTGTGGCTCCTTCTCCCACAAGGAAGGTGCTAGCCCTGAAAGATCTTGCTGGTATTCACTATCCCTCTGCAGCCTATCCACAGGCACAACAGCTTTTGGGATCTCTGCTTTCCCAGAGACTCAGCATGTCACGGTGCTCGCTCTCGGCAGAAGCTTTTTTCTGAAAAGGCAAACTTACGGCTCCTTCTCCCACAGGGAAGGTGCCAGCCCTGAAAACTAATGCAGTTTTTCACTATCCCTCTGCAGCCTATCCACAAGCACAACAGCTTTTGGGATCTCTGCTTTCCCAGAGACTCAGCATGTCACGGTGCTCGTTCTCGGCAGAAGCTTTTTCTGAGAAGGCAAAAGTGTGGCTCCTTCTCCCACAGGGAAGGTGCCAGCCCTGAAAACTAATGCAGTTTTTCACTATCCCTCTGCAGCCTATCCACAGGCACAACAGCTTTGGGGATCTCTGCTTTCCCAGAGACTCAGCATGTCACGGTGCTCGCTCTCGGCAGAAGCTTTTTTCTGAAAAGGCAAACTTACGGCTCCTTCTCCCACAGGGAAGGTGCCAGCCCTGAAAACTAATGCAGTTTTTCACTATCCCTCTGCAGCCTATCCACAGGCACAACAGCTTTGGGGATCTCTGCTTTCCCAGAGACTCAGCATGTCACGGTGCTCGTTCTCGGCAGAAGCTTTTTCTGAGAAGGCAAAAGTGTGGCTCCTTCTCCCACAAGGAAGGTGCTAGCCCTGAAAGATCTTGCTGGTATTCACTATCCCTCTGCAGGCCTATCCACAGGCACAACAGCTTTGGGATCTCTGCTTTCCCAGAGACTCAGCATGTCACGGTGCTCGCTCTCGGCAGAAGCTTTTTTCTGAAAAGGCAAACTTACGGCTCCTTCTCCCACAGGGAAGGTGCCAGCCCTGAAAACTAATGCAGTTTTTCACTATCCCTCTGCAGCCTATCCACAGGCACAACAGCTTTGGGGATCTCTGCTTTCCCAGAGACTCAGCATGTCACGGTGCTCGTTCTCGGCAGAAGCTTTTTCTGAGAAGGCAAAAGTGTGGCTCCTTCTCCCACAAGGAAGGTGCTAGCCCTGAAAGATCTTGCTGGTATTCACTATCCCTCTGCAGCCTATCCACAGGCACAACAGCTTTTGGGATCTCTGCTTTCCCAGAGACTCAGCATGTCACGGTGCTCGCTCTCGGCAGAAGCTTTTTTCTGAAAAGGCAAACTTACGGCTCCTTCTCCCACAGGGAAGGTGCCAGCCCTGAAAACTAATGCAGTTTTTCACTATCCCTCTGCAGCCTATCCACAGGCACAACAGCTTTTGGGATCTCTGCTTTCCCAGAGACTCAGCATGTCACGGTGCTCGTTCTCGGCAGAAGCTTTTTCTGAGAAGGCAAAAGTGTGGCTCCTTCTCCCACAGGGAAGGTGCCAGCCCTGAAAACTAATGCAGTTATTCACTATCCCTCTGCAGCCTATTCACAGGCACAACAGCTTTTGGGATCTCTGCTTTCCCAGAGACTCAGCATGTCACGGTGCTCACTCTCGCCAGAGCCTTTTTCTGAAAAGGCAAACTTACGGCTCCTTCTCCCACAGGGAAGGTGCCAGCCCTGAAAGATATTGCTGGTATTCACTATCCGTCTGCAGCCTATCTTTAGCCGCAACAGCACTGGGGATCTCTGCTTTCCCAGAGACTCAGCATGTCACGGTGCTCGCTCTCGGCAGAAGCTTTTTTCTGAAAAGGCAAACTTACGGCTCCTTCTCCCACAGGGAAGGTGCCAGCCCTGAAAACTAATGCAGTTTTTCACTATCCCTCTGCAGCCTATCCACAGGCACAACAGCTTTGGGGATCTCTGCTTTCCCAGAGACTCAGCATGTCACGGTGCTCGTTCTCGGCAGAAGCTTTTTCTGAGAAGGCAAAAGTGTGGCTCCTTCTCCCACAAGGAAGGTGCTAGCCCTGAAAGATCTTGCTGGTATTCACTATCCCTCTGCAGCCTATCCACAGGCACAACAGCTTTTGGGATCTCTGCTTTCCCAGAGACTCAGCATGTCACGGTGCTCGCTCTCGGCAGAAGCTTTTTTCTGAAAAGGCAAACTTACGGCTCCTTCTCCCACAGGGAAGGTGCCAGCCCTGAAAACTAATGCAGTTTTTCACTATCCCTCTGCAGCCTATCCACAGGCACAACAGCTTTTGGGATCTCTGCTTTCCCAGAGACTCAGCATGTCACGGTGCTCGTTCTCGGCAGAAGCTTTTTCTGAGAAGGCAAAAGTGTGGCTCCTTCTCCCACAGGGAAGGTGCCAGCCCTGAAAACTAATGCAGTTTTTCACTATCCCTCTGCAGCCTATTCACAGGCACAACAGCTTTTGGGATCTCTGCTTTCCCAGAGACTCAGCATGTCACGGTGCTCACTCTCGCCAGAGCCTTTTTCTGAAAAGGCAAACTTACGGCTCCTTCTCCCACAGGGAAGGTGCCAGCCCTGAAAGATATTGCTGGTATTCACTATCCGTCTGCAGCCTATCTTTAGCCGCAACAGCACTGGGGATCTCTGCTTTCCCAGAGACTCAGCATGTCACGGTGCTCGCTCTCGGCAGAAGCTTTTTCTGAAAAGGCAAACTTACGGCTCCTTCTCCCACAGGGAAGGTGCCAGCCCTGAAAACTAATGCAGTTTTTCACTATCCCCTCTGCAGCCTATCCACAGGCACAACAGCTTTGGGGATCTCTGCTTTCCCCAGAGACTCAGCATGTCACGGTGCTCGCTCTCGGCAGAAGCTTTTTTCTGAAAAGGCAAACTTACGGCTCCTTCTCCCACAGGGAAGGTGCCAGCCCTGAAAACTAATGCAGTTTTTCACTATCCCTCTGCAGCCTATCCACAGGCACAACAGCTTTTGGGATCTCTGCTTTCCCAGAGACTCAGCATGTCACGGTGCTCGCTCTCGGCAGAAGCTTTTTTCTGAAAAGGCAAACTTACGGCTCCTTCTCCCACAGGGAAGGTGCCAGCCCTGAAAACTAATGCAGTTTTTCACTATCCCTCTGCAGCCTATCCACAGGCACAACAGCTTTTGGGATCTCTGCTTTCCCAGAGACTCAGCATGTCACGGTGCTCGTTCTCGGCAGAAGCTTTTTCTGAGAAGGCAAAAGTGTGGCTCCTTCTCCCACAAGGAAGGTGCTAGCCCTGAAAGATCTTGCTGGTATTCACTATCCCTCTGCAGCCTATCCACAGGCACAACAGCTTTTGGGATCTCTGCTTTCCCAGAGACTCAGCATGTCACGGTGCTCGCTCTCGGCAGAAGCTTTTTTCTGAAAAGGCAAACTTACGGCTCCTTCTCCCACAGGGAAGGTGCCAGCCCTGAAAACTAATGCAGTTTTTTCACTATCCCTCTGCAGCCTATTCACAGGCACAACAGCTTTTGGGATCTCTGCTTTCCCAGAGACTCAGCATGTCACGGTGCTCTTTCTCGGCAGAAGCTTTTTTCTGAAAAGGCAAACTTACGGCTTCTTCTCCCACAGGGAAGGTGCCAGCCCTGAAAACTAATGCAGTTTTTCACTATCCCTCTGCAGCCTATCCACAGGCACAACAGCTTTTGGGATCTCTGCTTTCCCAGAGACTCAGCATGTCACGGTGCTCGTTCTCGGCAGAAGCTTTTTCTGAGAAGGCAAAAGTGTGGCTCCTTCTCCCACAAGGAAGGTGCTAGCCCTGAAAGATCTTGCTGGTATTCACTATCCCTCTGCAGCCTATCCACAGGCACAACAGCTTTTGGGATCTCTGCTTTCCCAGAGACTCAGCATGTCACGGTGCTCGCTCTCGGCAGAAGCTTTTTTCTGAAAAGGCAAACTTACGGCTCCTTCTCCCACAGGGAAGGTGCCAGCCCTGAAAACTAATGCAGTTTTTCACTATCCCTCTGCAGCCCTATCCACAGGCACAACAGCTTTTGGGATCTCTGCTTTCCCAGAGACTCAGCATGTCACGGTGCTCGCTCTCGGCAGAAGCTTTTTTCTGAAAAGGCAAACTTTCGGCTCCTTCTCCCACAGGGAAGGTGCCAGCCCTGAAAACTAATGCAGTTTTTCACTATCCCTCTGCAGCCTATCCACAGGCACAACAGCTTTTGGGATCTCTGCTTTCCCAGAGACTCAGCATGTCACGGTGCTCGTTCTCGGCAGAAGCTTTTTCTGAGAAGGCAAAAGTGTGGCTCCTTCTCCCACAAGGAAGGTGCTAGCCCTGAAAGATCTTGCTGGTATTCACTATCCCTCTGCAGCCTATCCACAGGCACAACAGCTTTTGGGATCTCTGCTTTCCCAGAGACTCAGCATGTCACGGTGCTCGCTCTCGGCAGAAGCTTTTTTCTGAAAAGGCAAACTTACGGCTCCTTCTCCCACAGGGAAGGTGCCAGCCCTGAAAACTAATGCAGTTTTTCACTATCCCTCTGCAGCCTATTCACAGGCACAACAGCTTTTGGGATCTCTGCTTTCCCAGAGACTCAGCATGTCACGGTGCTCTTTCTCGGCAGAAGCTTTTTTCTGAAAAGGCAAACTTACGGCTCCTTCTCCCACAGGGAAGGTGCCAGCCCTGAAAACTAATGCAGTTTTTCACTATCCCTCTGCAGCCTATCCACAGGCACAACAGCTTTGGGGATCTCTGCTTTCCCAGAGACTCAGCATGTCACGGTGCTCGCTCTCGGCAGAAGCTTTTTTCTGAAAAGGCAAACTTACGGCTCCTTCTCCCACAGGGAAGGTGCCAGCCCTGAAAACTAATGCAGTTTTTCACTATCCCTCTGCAGCCTATCCACAGGCACAACAGCTTTTGGGATCTCTGCTTTCCCAGAGACTCAGCATGTCACGGTGCTCGTTCTCGGCAGAAGCTTTTTCTGAGAAGGCAAAAGTGTGGCTCCTTCTCCCACAAGGAAGGTGCTAGCCCTGAAAGATCTTGCTGGTATTCACTATCCCTCTGCAGCCTATCCACAGGCACAACAGCTTTTGGGATCTCTGCTTTCCCAGAGACTCAGCATGTCACGGTGCTCGCTCTCGGCAGAAGCTTTTTTCTGAAAAGGCAAACTTACGGCTCCTTCTCCCACAGGGAAGGTGCCAGCCCTGAAAACTAATGCAGTTTTTCACTATCCCTCTGCAGCCTATCCACAGGCACAACAGCTTTTGGGATCTCTGCTTTCCCAGAGACTCAGCATGTCACGGTGCTCGCTCTCGGCAGAAGCTTTTTCTGAGAAGGCAAAAGTGTGGCTCCTTCTCCCACAAGGAAGGTGCTAGCCCTGAAAGATCTTGCTGGTATTCACTATCCCTCTGCAGCCTATCCACAGGCACAACAGCTTTTGGGATCTCTGCTTTCCCAGAGACTCAGCATGTCACGGTGCTCGCTCTCGGCAGAAGCTTTTTTCTGAAAAGGCAAACTTACGGCTCCTTCTCCCACAGGGAAGGTGCCAGCCCTGAAAACTAATGCAGTTTTTCACTATCCCTCTGCAGCCTATCCACAGGCACAACAGCTTTGGGGATCTCTGCTTTCCCAGAGACTCAGCATGTCACGGTGCTCGCTCTCGGCAGAAGCTTTTTTCTGAAAAGGCAAACTTACGGCTCCTTCTCCCACAGGGAAGGTGCCATCATTGAAAACTAATGCAGTTTTTCACTATCCCTCTGCAGCCTATCCACAGGCACAACAGCTTTGGGGATCTCTGCTTTCCCAGAGACTCAGCATGTCACGGTGCTCGCTCTCGGCAGAAGCTTTTTTCTGAAAAAGAAAACTTTCGGCTCCTTCTCCCTCAGGGAAGGTGCCAGCCCTGAAAACTAATGCAGTTTTTCACTATCCCTCTGCAGCCTATCCACAGGCACAACAGCTTTGGGGATCTCTGCTTTCCCAGAGACTCAGCATGTCACGGTGCTCGCTCTCGGCAGAAGCTTTTTTCTGAAAAGGCAAACTTACGGCTCCTTCTCCCACAGGGAAGGTGCCAGCCCTGAAAACTAATGCAGTTTTTCACTATCCCTCTGCAGCCTATCCACAGGCACAACAGCTTTGGGGATCTCTGCTTTCCCAGAGACTCAGCATGTCACGGTGCTCGCTCTCGGCAGAAGCTTTTTTCTGAAAAGGCAAACTTACGGCTCCTTCTCCCACAGGGAAGGTGCCAGCCCTGAAAACTAATGCAGTTTTTCACTATCCCTCTGCAGCCTATCCACAGGCACAACAGCTTTGGGGATCTCTGCTTTCCCAGAGACTCAGCATGTCACGGTGCTCGTTCTCGGCAGAAGCTTTTTCTGAGAAGGCAAAAGTGTGGCTCCTTCTCCCACAAGGAAGGTGCTAGCCCTGAAAGATCTTGCTGGTATTCACTATCCCTCTGCAGCCTATCCACAGGCACAACAGCTTTTGGGATCTCTGCTTTCCCAGAGACTCAGCATGTCACGGTGCTCGCTCTCGGCAGAAGCTTTTTTCTGAAAAGGCAAACTTACGGCTCCTTCTCCCACAGGGAAGGTGCCAGCCCTGAAAACTAATGCAGTTTTTCACTATCCCTCTGCAGCCTATCCACAGGCACAACAGCTTTGGGGATCTCTGCTTTCCCAGAGACTCAGCATGTCACGGTGCTCGCTCTCGGCAGAAGCTTTTTTCTGAAAAGGCAAACTTACGGCTCCTTCTCCCACAGGGAAAGTGCCAGCCCTGAAAACTAATGCAGTTTTTCACTATCCCTCTGCAGCCTATCCACAGGCACAACAGCTTTTGGGATCTCTGCTTTCCCAGAGACTCAGCATGTCACGGTGCTCGTTCTCGGCAGAAGCTTTTTCTGAGAAGGCAAAAGTGTGGCTCCTTCTCCCACAAGGAAGGTGCTAGCCCTGAAAGATCTTGCTGGTATTCACTATCCCTCTGCAGCCTATCCACAGGCACAACAGCTTTTGGGATCTCTGCTTTCCCAGAGACTCAGCATGTCACGGTGCTCGCTCTCGGCAGAAGCTTTTTTCTGAAAAGGCAAACTTACGGCTCCTTCTCCCACAGGGAAGGTGCCAGCCCTGAAAACTAATGCAGTTTTTCACTATCCCTCTGCAGCCTATCCACAGGCACAACAGCTTTTGGGATCTCTGCTTTCCCAGAGACTCAGCATGTCACGGTGCTCGTTCTCGGCAGAAGCTTTTTCTGAGAAGGCAAAAGTGTGGCTCCTTCTCCCACAGGGAAGGTGCCAGCCCTGAAAACTAATGCAGTTTTTCACTATCCCTCTGCAGCCTATTCACAGGCACAACAGCTTTTGGGATCTCTGCTTTCCCAGAGACTCAGCATGTCACGGTGCTCACTCTCGCCAGAGCCTTTTTCTGAAAAGGCAAACTTACGGCTCCTTCTCCCACAGGGAAGGTGCCAGCCCTGAAAGATATTGCTGGTATTCACTATCCGTCTGCAGCCTATCTTTAGCCGCAACAGCACTGGGGATCTCTGCTTTCCCAGAGACTCAGCATGTCACGGTGCTCGCTCTCGGCAGAAGCTTTTTTCTGAAAAGGCAAACTTACGGCTCCTTCTCCCACAGGGAAGGTGCCAGCCCTGAAAACTACTGCAGTTTTTCACTATCCCTCTGCAGCCTATCCACAGGCACAACAGCTTTTGGGATCTCTGCTTTCCCAGAGACTCAGCATGTCACGGTGCTCGTTCTCGGCAGAAGCTTTTTCTGAGAAGGCAAAAGTGTGGCTCCTTCTCCCACAAGGAAGGTGCTAGCCCTGAAAGATCTTGCTGGTATTCACTATCCCTCTGCAGCCTATCCACAGGCACAACAGCTTTTGGGATCTCTGCTTTCCCAGAGACTCAGCATGTCACGGTGCTCGCTCTCGGCAGAAGCTTTTTTCTGAAAAGGCAAACTTACGGCTCCTTCTCCCACAGGGAAGGTGCCAGCCCTGAAAACTAATGCAGTTTTTCACTATCCCTCTGCAGCCTATTCACAGGCACAACAGCTTTTGGGATCTCTGCTTTCCCAGAGACTCAGCATGTCACGGTGCTCTTTCTCGGCAGAAGCTTTTTTCTGAAAAGGCAAACTTACGGCTTCTTCTCCCACAGGGAAGGTGCCAGCCCTGAAAACTAATGCAGTTTTTCACTATCCCTCTGCAGCCTATCCACAGGCACAACAGCTTTGGGGATCTCTGCTTTCCCAGAGACTCAGCATGTCACGGTGCTCGCTCTCGGCAGAAGCTTTTTTCTGAAAAGGCAAACTTACGGCTCCTTCTCCCACAGGGAAGGTGCCAGCCCTGAAAACTAATGCAGTTTTTCACTATCCCTCTGCAGCCTATCCACAGGCACAACAGCTTTTGGGATCTCTGCTTTCCCAGAGACTCAGCATGTCACGGTGCTCGTTCTCGGCAGAAGCTTTTTCTGAGAAGGCAAAAGTGTGGCTCCTTCTCCCACAAGGAAGGTGCTAGCCCTGAAAGATCTTGCTGGTATTCACTATCCCTCTGCAGCCTATCCACAGGCACAACAGCTTTTGGGATCTCTGCTTTCCCAGAGACTCAGCATGTCACGGTGCTCGCTCTCGGCAGAAGCTTTTTTCTGAAAAGGCAAACTTACGGCTCCTTCTCCCACAGGGAAGGTGCCAGCCCTGAAAACTAATGCAGTTTTTCACTATCCCTCTGCAGCCTATCCACAGGCACAACAGCTTTTGGGATCTCTGCTTTCCCAGAGACTCAGCATGTCACGGTGCTCGTTCTCGGCAGAAGCTTTTTCTGAGAAGGCAAAAGTGTGGCTCCTTCTCCCACAAGGAAGGTGCTAGCCCTGAAAGATCTTGCTGGTATTCACTATCCCTCTGCAGCCTATCCACAGGCACAACAGCTTTTGGGATCTCTGCTTTCCCAGAGACTCAGCATGTCACGGTGCTCGCTCTCGGCAGAAGCTTTTTTCTGAAAAGGCAAACTTACGGCTCCTTCTCCCACAGGGAAGGTGCCAGCCCTGAAAACTAATGCAGTTTTTCACTATCCCTCTGCAGCCTATTCACAGGCACAACAGCTTTTGGGATCTCTGCTTTCCCAGAGACTCAGCATGTCACGGTGCTCTTTCTCGGCAGAAGCTTTTTTCTGAAAAGGCAAACTTACGGCTTCTTCTCCCACAGGGAAGGTGCCAGCCCTGAAAACTAATGCAGTTTTTCACTATCCCTCTGCAGCCTATCCACAGGCACAACAGCTTTGGGGATCTCTGCTTTCCCAGAGACTCAGCATGTCACGGTGCTCGCTCTCGGCAGAAGCTTTTTTCTGAAAAGGCAAACTTACGGCTCCTTCTCCCACAGGGAAGGTGCCAGCCCTGAAAACTAATGCAGTTTTTCACTATCCCTCTGCAGCCTATCCACAGGCACAACAGCTTTTGGGATCTCTGCTTTCCCAGAGACTCAGCATGTCACGGTGCTCGTTCTCGGCAGAAGCTTTTTCTGAGAAGGCAAAAGTGTGGCTCCTTCTCCCACAAGGAAGGTGCTAGCCCTGAAAGATCTTGCTGGTATTCACTATCCCTCTGCAGCCTATCCACAGGCACAACAGCTTTTGGGATCTCTGCTTTCCCAGAGACTCAGCATGTCACGGTGCTCGCTCTCGGCAGAAGCTTTTTTCTGAAAAGGCAAACTTACGGCTCCTTCTCCCACAGGGAAGGTGCCAGCCCTGAAAACTAATGCAGTTTTTCACTATCCCTCTGCAGCCTATCCACAGGCACAACAGCTTTTGGGATCTCTGCTTTCCCAGAGACTCAGCATGTCACGGTGCTCGTTCTCGGCAGAAGCTTTTTCTGAGAAGGCAAAAGTGTGGCTCCTTCTCCCACAAGGAAGGTGCTAGCCCTGAAAGATCTTGCTGGTATTCACTATCCCTCTGCAGCCTATCCACAGGCACAACAGCTTTTGGGATCTCTGCTTTCCCAGAGACTCAGCATGTCACGGTGCTCGCTCTCGGCAGAAGCTTTTTTCTGAAAAGGCAAACTTACGGCTCCTTCTCCCACAGGGAAGGTGCCAGCCCTGAAAACTAATGCAGTTTTTCACTATCCCTCTGCAGCCTATCCACAGGCACAACAGCTTTGGGGATCTCTGCTTTCCCAGAGACTCAGCATGTCACGGTGCTCGCTCTCGGCAGAAGCTTTTTTCTGAAAAGGCAAACTTACGGCTCCTTCTCCCACAGGGAAGGTGCCAGCCCTGAAAACTAATGCAGTTTTTCACTATCCCTCTGCAGCCTATCCACAGGCAAAACAGCTTTTGGGATCTCTGCTTTCCCAGAGACTCAGCATGTCACGGTGCTCGTTCTCGGCAGAAGCTTTTTCTGAGAAGGCAAAAGTGTGGCTCCTTCTCCCACAAGGAAGGTGCTAGCCCTGAAAGATCTTGCTGGTATTCACTATCCCTCTGCAGCCTATCCACAGGCACAACAGCTTTTGGGATCTCTGCTTTCCCAGAGACTCAGCATGTCACGGTGCTCGCTCTCGGCAGAAGCTTTTTTCTGAAAAGGCAAACTTACGGCTCCTTCTCCCACAGGGAAGGTGCCAGCCCTGAAAACTAATGCAGTTTTTCACTATCCCTCTGCAGCCTATCCACAAGCACAACAGCTTTTGGGATCTCTGCTTTCCCAGAGACTCAGCATGTCACGGTGCTCGTTCTCGGCAGAAGCTTTTTCTGAGAAGGCAAAAGTGTGGCTCCTTCTCCCACAGGGAAGGTGCCAGCCCTGAAAACTAATGCAGTTTTTCACTATCCCTCTGCAGCCTATCCACAGGCACAACAGCTTTTGGGATCTCTGCTTTCCCAGAGACTCAGCATGTCACGGTGCTCGCTCTCGGCAGAAGCTTTTTTCTGAAAAGGCAAACTTACGGCTCCTTCTCCCACAGGGAAGGTGCCAGCCCTGAAAACTACTGCAGTTTTTCACTATCCCTCTGCAGCCTATCCACAGGCACAACAGCTTTGGGGATCTCTGCTTTCCCAGAGACTCAGCATGTCACGGTGCTCGTTCTCGGCAGAAGCTTTTTCTGAGAAGGCAAAAGTGTGGCTCCTTCTCCCACAAGGAAGGTGCTAGCCCTGAAAGATCTTGCTGGTATTCACTATCCCTCTGCAGCCTATCCACAGGCACAACAGCTTTTGGGATCTCTGCTTTCCCAGAGACTCAGCATGTCACGGTGCTCGCTCTCGGCAGAAGCTTTTTTCTGAAAAGGCAAACTTACGGCTCCTTCTCCCACAGGGAAGGTGCCAGCCCTGAAAACTAATGCAGTTTTTCACTATCCCTCTGCAGCCTATCCACAGGCACAACAGCTTTTGGGATCTCTGCTTTCCCAGAGACTCAGCATGTCACGGTGCTCGTTCTCGGCAGAAGCTTTTTCTGAGAAGGCAAAAGTGTGGCTCCTTCTACCACAGGGAAGGTGCCAGCCCTGAAAACTAATGCAGTTTTTCACTATCCCTCTGCAGCCTATTCACAGGCACAAGCGCTTTTGGGATCTCTGCTTTCCCAGAGACTCAGCATGTCACGGTGCTCACTCTCGCCAGAGCCTTTTTCTGAAAAGGCAAACTTACGGCTCCTTCTCCCACAGGGAAGGTGCCAGCCCTGAAAGATATTGCTGGTATTCACTATCCGTCTGCAGCCTATCTTTAGCCGCAACAGCACTGAGGATCTCTGCTTTCCCAGAGACTCAGCATGTCACGGTGCTCGCTCTCGGCAGAAGCTTTTTTCTGAAAAGGCAAACTTACGGCTCCTTCTCCCACAGGGAAGGTGCCAGCCCTGAAAACTAATGCAGTTTTTCACTATCCCTCTGCAGCCTATCCACAGGCACAACAGCTTTTGGGATCTCTGCTTTCCCAGAGACTCAGCATGTCACGGTGCTCGCTCTCGGCAGAAGCTTTTTTCTGAAAAGGCAAACTTTCGGCTCCTTCTCCCACAGGGAAGGTGCCAGCCCTGAAAACTAATGCAGTTTTTCACTATCCCTCTGCAGCCTATCCACAGGCACAACAGCTTTTGGGATCTCTGCTTTCCCAGAGACTCAGCATGTCACGGTGCTCGTTCTCGGCAGAAGCTTTTTCTGAGAAGGCAAAAGTGTGGCTCCTTCTCCCACAAGGAAGGTGCTAGCCCTGAAAGATCTTGCTGGTATTCACTATCCCTCTGCAGCCTATCCACAGGCACAACAGCTTTTGGGATCTCTGCTTTCCCAGAGACTCAGCATGTCACGGTGCTCGCTCTCGGCAGAAGCTTTTTTCTGAAAAGGCAAACTTACGGCTCCTTCTCCCACAGGGAAGGTGCCAGCCCTGAAAACTAATGCAGTTTTTCACTATCCCTCTGCAGCCTATTCACAGGCACAACAGCTTTTGGGATCTCTGCTTTCCCAGAGACTCAGCATGTCACGGTGCTCTTTCTCGGCAGAAGCTTTTTTCTGAAAAGGCAAACTTACGGCTCCTTCTCCCACAGGGAAGGTGCCAGCCCTGAAAACTAATGCAGTTTTTCACTATCCCTCTGCAGCCTATCCACAGGCACAACAGCTTTGGGGATCTCTGCTTTCCCAGAGACTCAGCATGTCACGGTGCTCGCTCTCGGCAGAAGCTTTTTTCTGAAAAGGCAAACTTACGGCTCCTTCTCCCACAGGGAAGGTGCCAGCCCTGAAAACTAATGCAGTTTTTCACTATCCCTCTGCAGCCTATCCACAGGCACAACAGCTTTTGGGATCTCTGCTTTCCCAGAGACTCAGCATGTCACGGTGCTCGTTCTCGGCAGAAGCTTTTTCTGAGAAGGCAAAAGTGTGGCTCCTTCTCCCACAAGGAAGGTGCTAGCCCTGAAAGATCTTGCTGGTATTCACTATCCCTCTGCAGCCTATCCACAGGCACAACAGCTTTTGGGATCTCTGCTTTCCCAGAGACTCAGCATGTCACGGTGCTCGCTCTCGGCAGAAGCTTTTTTCTGAAAAGGCAAACTTACGGCTCCTTCTCCCACAGGGAAGGTGCCAGCCCTGAAAACTAATGCAGTTTTTCACTATCCCTCTGCAGCCTATCCACAGGCACAACAGCTTTTGGGATCTCTGCTTTCCCAGAGACTCAGCATGTCACGGTGCTCGCTCTCGGCAGAAGCTTTTTCTGAGAAGGCAAAAGTGTGGCTCCTTCTCCCACAAGGAAGGTGCTAGCCCTGAAAGATCTTGCTGGTATTCACTATCCCTCTGCAGCCTATCCACAGGCACAACAGCTTTTGGGATCTCTGCTTTCCCAGAGACTCAGCATGTCACGGTGCTCGCTCTCGGCAGAAGCTTTTTTCTGAAAAGGCAAACTTACGGCTCCTTCTCCCACAGGGAAGGTGCCAGCCCTGAAAACTAATGCAGTTTTTCACTATCCCTCTGCAGCCTATCCACAGGCACAACAGCTTTGGGGATCTCTGCTTTCCCAGAGACTCAGCATGTCACGGTGCTCGCTCTCGGCAGAAGCTTTTTTCTGAAAAGGCAAACTTACGGCTCCTTCTCCCACAGGGAAGGTGCCATCATTGAAAACTAATGCAGTTTTTCACTATCCCTCTGCAGCCTATCCACAGGCACAACAGCTTTGGGGATCTCTGCTTTCCCAGAGACTCAGCATGTCACGGTGCTCGCTCTCGGCAGAAGCTTTTTTCTGAAAAAGAAAACTTTCGGCTCCTTCTCCCTCAGGGAAGGTGCCAGCCCTGAAAACTAATGCAGTTTTTCACTATCCCTCTGCAGCCTATCCACAGGCACAACAGCTTTGGGGATCTCTGCTTTCCCAGAGACTCAGCATGTCACGGTGCTCGCTCTCGGCAGAAGCTTTTTTCTGAAAAGGCAAACTTACGGCTCCTTCTCCCACAGGGAAGGTGCCAGCCCTGAAAACTAATGCAGTTTTTCACTATCCCTCTGCAGCCTATCCACAGGCACAACAGCTTTGGGGATCTCTGCTTTCCCAGAGACTCAGCATGTCACGGTGCTCGCTCTCGGCAGAAGCTTTTTTCTGAAAAGGCAAACTTACGGCTCCTTCTCCCACAGGGAAGGTGCCAGCCCTGAAAACTAATGCAGTTTTTCACTATCCCTCTGCAGCCTATCCACAGGCACAACAGCTTTGGGGATCTCTGCTTTCCCAGAGACTCAGCATGTCACGGTGCTCGTTCTCGGCAGAAGCTTTTTCTGAGAAGGCAAAAGTGTGGCTCCTTCTCCCACAAGGAAGGTGCTAGCCCTGAAAGATCTTGCTGGTATTCACTATCCCTCTGCAGCCTATCCACAGGCACAACAGCTTTTGGGATCTCTGCTTTCCCAGAGACTCAGCATGTCACGGTGCTCGCTCTCGGCAGAAGCTTTTTTCTGAAAAGGCAAACTTACGGCTCCTTCTCCCACAGGGAAGGTGCCAGCCCTGAAAACTAATGCAGTTTTTCACTATCCCTCTGCAGCCTATCCACAGGCACAACAGCTTTGGGGATCTCTGCTTTCCCAGAGACTCAGCATGTCACGGTGCTCGCTCTCGGCAGAAGCTTTTTTCTGAAAAGGCAAACTTACGGCTCCTTCTCCCACAGGGAAAGTGCCAGCCCTGAAAACTAATGCAGTTTTTCACTATCCCTCTGCAGCCTATCCACAGGCACAACAGCTTTTGGGATCTCTGCTTTCCCAGAGACTCAGCATGTCACGGTGCTCGTTCTCGGCAGAAGCTTTTTCTGAGAAGGCAAAAGTGTGGCTCCTTCTCCCACAAGGAAGGTGCTAGCCCTGAAAGATCTTGCTGGTATTCACTATCCCTCTGCAGCCTATCCACAGGCACAACAGCTTTTGGGATCTCTGCTTTCCCAGAGACTCAGCATGTCACGGTGCTCGCTCTCGGCAGAAGCTTTTTTCTGAAAAGGCAAACTTACGGCTCCTTCTCCCACAGGGAAGGTGCCAGCCCTGAAAACTAATGCAGTTTTTCACTATCCCTCTGCAGCCTATCCACAGGCACAACAGCTTTTGGGATCTCTGCTTTCCCAGAGACTCAGCATGTCACGGTGCTCGTTCTCGGCAGAAGCTTTTTCTGAGAAGGCAAAAGTGTGGCTCCTTCTCCCACAGGGAAGGTGCCAGCCCTGAAAACTAATGCAGTTTTTCACTATCCCTCTGCAGCCTATTCACAGGCACAACAGCTTTTGGGATCTCTGCTTTCCCAGAGACTCAGCATGTCACGGTGCTCACTCTCGCCAGAGCCTTTTTCTGAAAAGGCAAACTTACGGCTCCTTCTCCCACAGGGAAGGTGCCAGCCCTGAAAGATATTGCTGGTATTCACTATCCGTCTGCAGCCTATCTTTAGCCGCAACAGCACTGGGGATCTCTGCTTTCCCAGAGACTCAGCATGTCACGGTGCTCGCTCTCGGCAGAAGCTTTTTTCTGAAAAGGCAAACTTACGGCTCCTTCTCCCACAGGGAAGGTGCCAGCCCTGAAAACTACTGCAGTTTTTCACTATCCCTCTGCAGCCTATCCACAGGCACAACAGCTTTTGGGATCTCTGCTTTCCCAGAGACTCAGCATGTCACGGTGCTCGTTCTCGGCAGAAGCTTTTTCTGAGAAGGCAAAAGTGTGGCTCCTTCTCCCACAAGGAAGGTGCTAGCCCTGAAAGATCTTGCTGGTATTCACTATCCCTCTGCAGCCTATCCACAGGCACAACAGCTTTTGGGATCTCTGCTTTCCCAGAGACTCAGCATGTCACGGTGCTCGCTCTCGGCAGAAGCTTTTTTCTGAAAAGGCAAACTTACGGCTCCTTCTCCCACAGGGAAGGTGCCAGCCCTGAAAACTAATGCAGTTTTTCACTATCCCTCTGCAGCCTATTCACAGGCACAACAGCTTTTGGGATCTCTGCTTTCCCAGAGACTCAGCATGTCACGGTGCTCTTTCTCGGCAGAAGCTTTTTTCTGAAAAGGCAAACTTACGGCTTCTTCTCCCACAGGGAAGGTGCCAGCCCTGAAAACTAATGCAGTTTTTCACTATCCCTCTGCAGCCTATCCACAGGCACAACAGCTTTGGGGATCTCTGCTTTCCCAGAGACTCAGCATGTCACGGTGCTCGCTCTCGGCAGAAGCTTTTTTCTGAAAAGGCAAACTTACGGCTCCTTCTCCCACAGGGAAGGTGCCAGCCCTGAAAACTAATGCAGTTTTTCACTATCCCTCTGCAGCCTATCCACAGGCACAACAGCTTTTGGGATCTCTGCTTTCCCAGAGACTCAGCATGTCACGGTGCTCGTTCTCGGCAGAAGCTTTTTCTGAGAAGGCAAAAGTGTGGCTCCTTCTCCCACAAGGAAGGTGCTAGCCCTGAAAGATCTTGCTGGTATTCACTATCCCTCTGCAGCCTATCCACAGGCACAACAGCTTTTGGGATCTCTGCTTTCCCAGAGACTCAGCATGTCACGGTGCTCGCTCTCGGCAGAAGCTTTTTTCTGAAAAGGCAAACTTACGGCTCCTTCTCCCACAGGGAAGGTGCCAGCCCTGAAAACTAATGCAGTTTTTCACTATCCCTCTGCAGCCTATCCACAGGCACAACAGCTTTTGGGATCTCTGCTTTCCCAGAGACTCAGCATGTCACGGTGCTCGTTCTCGGCAGAAGCTTTTTCTGAGAAGGCAAAAGTGTGGCTCCTTCTCCCACAAGGAAGGTGCTAGCCCTGAAAGATCTTGCTGGTATTCACTATCCCTCTGCAGCCTATCCACAGGCACAACAGCTTTTGGGATCTCTGCTTTCCCAGAGACTCAGCATGTCACGGTGCTCGCTCTCGGCAGAAGCTTTTTTCTGAAAAGGCAAACTTACGGCTCCTTCTCCCACAGGGAAGGTGCCAGCCCTGAAAACTAATGCAGTTTTTCACTATCCCTCTGCAGCCTATCCACAGGCACAACAGCTTTGGGGATCTCTGCTTTCCCAGAGACTCAGCATGTCACGGTGCTCGCTCTCGGCAGAAGCTTTTTTCTGAAAAGGCAAACTTACGGCTCCTTCTCCCACAGGGAAGGTGCCAGCCCTGAAAACTAATGCAGTTTTTCACTATCCCTCTGCAGCCTATCCACAGGCAAAACAGCTTTTGGGATCTCTGCTTTCCCAGAGACTCAGCATGTCACGGTGCTCGTTCTCGGCAGAAGCTTTTTCTGAGAAGGCAAAAGTGTGGCTCCTTCTCCCACAAGGAAGGTGCTAGCCCTGAAAGATCTTGCTGGTATTCACTATCCCTCTGCAGCCTATCCACAGGCACAACAGCTTTTGGGATCTCTGCTTTCCCAGAGACTCAGCATGTCACGGTGCTCGCTCTCGGCAGAAGCTTTTTTCTGAAAAGGCAAACTTACGGCTCCTTCTCCCACAGGGAAGGTGCCAGCCCTGAAAACTAATGCAGTTTTTCACTATCCCTCTGCAGCCTATCCACAAGCACAACAGCTTTTGGGATCTCTGCTTTCCCAGAGACTCAGCATGTCACGGTGCTCGTTCTCGGCAGAAGCTTTTTCTGAGAAGGCAAAAGTGTGGCTCCTTCTCCCACAGGGAAGGTGCCAGCCCTGAAAACTAATGCAGTTTTTCACTATCCCTCTGCAGCCTATCCACAGGCACAACAGCTTTTGGGATCTCTGCTTTCCCAGAGACTCAGCATGTCACGGTGCTCGCTCTCGGCAGAAGCTTTTTTCTGAAAAGGCAAACTTACGGCTCCTTCTCCCACAGGGAAGGTGCCAGCCCTGAAAACTAATGCAGTTTTTCACTATCCCTCTGCAGCCTATCCACAGGCACAACAGCTTTGGGGATCTCTGCTTTCCCAGAGACTCAGCATGTCACGGTGCTCGTTCTCGGCAGAAGCTTTTTCTGAGAAGGCAAAAGTGTGGCTCCTTCTCCCACAAGGAAGGTGCTAGCCCTGAAAGATCTTGCTGGTATTCACTATCCCTCTGCAGCCTATCCACAGGCACAACAGCTTTGGGGATCTCTGCTTTCCCAGAGACTCAGCATGTCACGGTGCTCGCTCTCGGCAGAAGCTTTTTTCTGAAAAGGCAAACTTACGGCTCCTTCTCCCACAGGGAAGGTGCCAGCCCTGAAAACTAATGCAGTTTTTCACTATCCCTCTGCAGCCTATCCACAGGCACAACAGCTTTGGGGATCTCTGCTTTCCCAGAGACTCAGCATGTCACGGTGCTCGTTCTCGGCAGAAGCTTTTTCTGAGAAGGCAAAAGTGTGGCTCCTTCTCCCACAGGGAAGGTGCCAGCCCTGAAAACTAATGCAGTTTTTCACTATCCCTCTGCAGCCTATTCACAGGCACAACAGCTTTTGGGATCTCTGCTTTCCCAGAGACTCAGCATGTCACGGTGCTCACTCTCGCCAGAGCCTTTTTCTGAAAAGGCAAACTTACGGCTCCTTCTCCCACAGGGAAGGTGCCAGCCCTGAAAGATATTGCTGGTATTCACTATCCGTCTGCAGCCTATCTTTAGCCGCAACAGCACTGGGGATCTCTGCTTTCCCAGAGACTCAGCATGTCACGGTGCTCGCTCTCGGCAGAAGCTTTTTTCTGAAAAGGCAAACTTACGGCTCCTTCTCCCACAGGGAAGGTGCCAGCCCTGAAAACTACTGCAGTTTTTCACTATCCCTCTGCAGCCTATCCACAGGCACAACAGCTTTGGGGATCTCTGCTTTCCCAGAGACTCAGCATGTCACGGTGCTCGTTCTCGGCAGAAGCTTTTTCTGAGAAGGCAAAAGTGTGGCTCCTTCTCCCACAAGGAAGGTGCTAGCCCTGAAAGATCTTGCTGGTATTCACTATCCCTCTGCAGCCTATCCACAGGCACAACAGCTTTTGGGATCTCTGCTTTCCCAGAGACTCAGCATGTCACGGTGCTCGCTCTCGGCAGAAGCTTTTTTCTGAAAAGGCAAACTTACGGCTCCTTCTCCCACAGGGAAGGTGCCAGCCCTGAAAACTAATGCAGTTTTTCACTATCCCTCTGCAGCCTATCCACAGGCACAACAGCTTTTGGGATCTCTGCTTTCCCAGAGACTCAGCATGTCACGGTGCTCGTTCTCGGCAGAAGCTTTTTCTGAGAAGGCAAAAGTGTGGCTCCTTCTCCCACAGGGAAGGTGCCAGCCCTGAAAACTAATGCAGTTTTTCACTATCCCTCTGCAGCCTATTCACAGGCACAACAGCTTTTGGGATCTCTGCTTTCCCAGAGACTCAGCATGTCACGGTGCTCACTCTCGCCAGAGCCTTTTTCTGAAAAGGCAAACTTACGGCTCCTTCTCCCACAGGGAAGGTGCCAGCCTTGAAAGATATTGCTGGTATTCACTATCCGTCTGCAGCCTATCTTTAGCCGCAACAGCACTGGGGATCTCTGCTTTCCCAGAGACTCAGCATGTCACGGTGCTCGCTCTCGGCAGAAGCTTTATTCTGAAAAGGCAAACTTACGGCTCCTTCTCCCACAGGGAAGGTGCCAGCCCTGAAAACTAATGCAGTTTTTCACTATCCCTCTGCAGCCTATCCACAGGCACAACAGCTTTTGGGATCTCTGCTTTCCCAGAGACTCAGCATGTCACGGTGCTCGCTCTCGGCAGAAGCTTTTTTCTGAAAAGGCAAACTTACGGCTCCTTCTCCCACAGGGAAGGTGCCAGCCCTGAAAACTACTGCAGTTTTTCACTATCCCTCTGCAGCCTATCCACAGGCACAACAGCTTTGGGGATCTCTGCTTTCCCAGAGACTCAGCATGTCACGGTGCTCGTTCTCGGCAGAAGCTTTTTCTGAGAAGGCAAAAGTGTGGCTCCTTCTCCCACAAGGAAGGTGCTAGCCCTGAAAGATCTTGCTGGTATTCACTATCCCTCTGCAGCCTATCCACAGGCACAACAGCTTTTGGGATCTCTGCTTTCCCAGAGACTCAGCATGTCACGGTGCTCGCTCTCGGCAGAAGCTTTTTTCTGAAAAGGCAAACTTACGGCTCCTTCTCCCACAGGGAAGGTGCCAGCCCTGAAAACTAATGCAGTTTTTCACTATCCCTCTGCAGCCTATTCACAGGCACAACAGCTTTTGGGATCTCTGCTTTCCCAGAGACTCAGCATGTCACGGTGCTCTTTCTCGGCAGAAGCTTTTTTCTGAAAAGGCAAACTTACGGCTTCTTCTCCCACAGGGAAGGTGCCAGCCCTGAAAACTAATGCAGTTTTTCACTATCCCTCTGCAGCCTATCCACAGGCACAACAGCTTTGGGGATCTCTGCTTTCCCAGAGACTCAGCATGTCACGGTGCTCGCTCTCGGCAGAAGCTTTTTTCTGAAAAGGCAAACTTACGGCTCCTTCTCCCACAGGGAAGGTGCCAGCCCTGAAAACTAATGCAGTTTTTCACTATCCCTCTGCAGCCTATCCACAGGCACAACAGCTTTTGGGATCTCTGCTTTCCCAGAGACTCAGCATGTCACGGTGCTCGTTCTCGGCAGAAGCTTTTTCTGAGAAGGCAAAAGTGTGGCTCCTTCTCCCACAAGGAAGGTGCTAGCCCTGAAAGATCTTGCTGGTATTCACTATCCCTCTGCAGCCTATCCACAGGCACAACAGCTTTTGGGATCTCTGCTTTCCCAGAGACTCAGCATGTCACGGTGCTCGCTCTCGGCAGAAGCTTTTTTCTGAAAAGGCAAACTTACGGCTCCTTCTCCCACAGGGAAGGTGCCAGCCCTGAAAACTAATGCAGTTTTTCACTATCCCTCTGCAGCCTATCCACAAGCACAACAGCTTTTGGGATCTCTGCTTTCCCAGAGACTCAGCATGTCACGGTGCTCGTTCTCGGCAGAAGCTTTTTCTGAGAAGGCAAAAGTGTGGCTCCTTCTCCCACAGGGAAGGTGCCAGCCCTGAAAACTAATGCAGTTTTTCACTATCCCTCTGCAGCCTATCCACAGGCACAACAGCTTTGGGGATCTCTGCTTTCCCAGAGACTCAGCATGTCACGGTGCTCGCTCTCGGCAGAAGCTTTTTTCTGAAAAGGCAAACTTACGGCTCCTTCTCCCACAGGGAAGGTGCCAGCCCTGAAAACTAATGCAGTTTTTCACTATCCCTCTGCAGCCTATCCACAGGCACAACAGCTTTGGGGATCTCTGCTTTCCCAGAGACTCAGCATGTCACGGTGCTCGTTCTCGGCAGAAGCTTTTTCTGAGAAGGCAAAAGTGTGGCTCCTTCTCCCACAAGGAAGGTGCTAGCCCTGAAAGATCTTGCTGGTATTCACTATCCCTCTGCAGCCTATCCACAGGCACAACAGCTTTTGGGATCTCTGCTTTCCCAGAGACTCAGCATGTCACGGTGCTCGCTCTCGGCAGAAGCTTTTTTCTGAAAAGGCAAACTTACGGCTCCTTCTCCCACAGGGAAGGTGCCAGCCCTGAAAACTAATGCAGTTTTTCACTATCCCTCTGCAGCCTATCCACAGGCACAACAGCTTTGGGGATCTCTGCTTTCCCAGAGACTCAGCATGTCACGGTGCTCGTTCTCGGCAGAAGCTTTTTCTGAGAAGGCAAAAGTGTGGCTCCTTCTCCCACAAGGAAGGTGCTAGCCCTGAAAGATCTTGCTGGTATTCACTATCCCTCTGCAGCCTATCCACAGGCACAACAGCTTTTGGGATCTCTGCTTTCCCAGAGACTCAGCATGTCACGGTGCTCGCTCTCGGCAGAAGCTTTTTTCTGAAAAGGCAAACTTACGGCTCCTTCTCCCACAGGGAAGGTGCCAGCCCTGAAAACTAATGCAGTTTTTCACTATCCCTCTGCAGCCTATCCACAGGCACAACAGCTTTGGGGATCTCTGCTTTCCCAGAGACTCAGCATGTCACGGTGCTCGTTCTCGGCAGAAGCTTTTTCTGAGAAGGCAAAAGTGTGGCTCCTTCTCCCACAGGGAAGGTGCCAGCCCTGAAAACTAATGCAGTTTTTCACTATCCCTCTGCAGCCTATCCACAGGCACAACAGCTTTGGGGATCTCTGCTTTCCCAGAGACTCAGCATGTCACGGTGCTCTTTCTCGGCAGAAGCTTTTTTCTGAAAAGGCAAACTTACGGCTCCTTCTCCCTCAGGGAAGGTGCCAGCCCTGAAAACTAATGCAGTTTTTCACTATCCCTCTGCAGCCTATCCACAGGCACAACAGCTTTGGGGATCTCTGCTTTCCCAGAGACTCAGCATGTCACGGTGCTCGTTCTCGGCAGAAGCTTTTTCTGAGAAGGCAAAAGTGTGGCTCCTTCTCCCACAAGGAAGGTGCTAGCCCTGAAAGATCTTGCTGGTATTCACTATCCCTCTGCAGCCTATCCACAGGCACAACAGCTTTTGGGATCTCTGCTTTCCCAGAGACTCAGCATGTCACGGTGCTCGCTCTCGGCAGAAGCTTTTTTCTGAAAAGGCAAACTTACGGCTCCTTCTCCCACAGGGAAGGTGCCAGCCCTGAAAACTAATGCAGTTTTTCACTATCCCTCTGCAGCCTATCCACAGGCACAACAGCTTTGGGGATCTCTGCTTTCCCAGAGACTCAGCATGTCACGGTGCTCGCTCTCGGCAGAAGCTTTTTTCTGAAAAGGCAAACTTACGGCTCCTTCTCCCACAGGGAAGGTGCCAGCCCTGAAAACTAATGCAGTTTTTCACTATCCCTCTGCAGCCTATCCACAGGCACAACAGCTTTGGGGATCTCTGCTTTCCCAGAGACTCAGCATGTCACGGTGCTCGTTCTCGGCAGAAGCTTTTTCTGAGAAGGCAAAAGTGTGGCTCCTTCTCCCACAAGGAAGGTGCTAGCCCTGAAAGATCTTGCTGGTATTCACTATCCCTCTGCAGCCTATCCACAGGCACAACAGCTTTTGGGATCTCTGCTTTCCCAGAGACTCAGCATGTCACGGTGCTCGTTCTCGGCAGAAGCTTTTTCTGAGAAGGCAAAAGTGTGGCTCCTTCTCCCACAGGGAAGGTGCCAGCCCTGAAAACTAATGCAGTTTTTCACTATCCCTCTGCAGCCTATCCACAGGCACAACAGCTTTTGGGATCTCTGCTTTCCCAGAGACTCAGCATGTCACGGTGCTCGCTCTCGGCAGAAGCTTTTTTCTGAAAAGGCAAACTTACGGCTCCTTCTCCCACAGGGAAGGTGCCAGCCCTGAAAACTACTGCAGTTTTTCACTATCCCTCTGCAGCCTATCCACAGGCACAACAGCTTTGGGGATCTCTGCTTTCCCAGAGACTCAGCATGTCACGGTGCTCGTTCTCGGCAGAAGCTTTTTCTGAGAAGGCAAAAGTGTGGCTCCTTCTCCCACAAGGAAGGTGCTAGCCCTGAAAGATCTTGCTGGTATTCACTATCCCTCTGCAGCCTATCCACAGGCACAACAGCTTTTGGGATCTCTGCTTTCCCAGAGACTCAGCATGTCACGGTGCTCGCTCTCGGCAGAAGCTTTTTTCTGAAAAGGCAAACTTACGGCTCCTTCTCCCACAGGGAAGGTGCCAGCCCTGAAAACTAATGCAGTTTTTCACTATCCCTCTGCAGCCTATCCACAGGCACAACAGCTTTTGGGATCTCTGCTTTCCCAGAGACTCAGCATGTCACGGTGCTCGTTCTCGGCAGAAGCTTTTTCTGAGAAGGCAAAAGTGTGGCTCCTTCTACCACAGGGAAGGTGCCAGCCCTGAAAACTAATGCAGTTTTTCACTATCCCTCTGCAGCCTATTCACAGGCACAAGCGCTTTTGGGATCTCTGCTTTCCCAGAGACTCAGCATGTCACGGTGCTCACTCTCGCCAGAGCCTTTTTCTGAAAAGGCAAACTTACGGCTCCTTCTCCCACAGGGAAGGTGCCAGCCCTGAAAGATATTGCTGGTATTCACTATCCGTCTGCAGCCTATCTTTAGCCGCAACAGCACTGAGGATCTCTGCTTTCCCAGAGACTCAGCATGTCACGGTGCTCGCTCTCGGCAGAAGCTTTTTTCTGAAAAGGCAAACTTACGGCTCCTTCTCCCACAGGGAAGGTGCCAGCCCTGAAAACTAATGCAGTTTTTCACTATCCCTCTGCAGCCTATCCACAGGCACAACAGCTTTGGGGATCTCTGCTTTCCCAGAGACTCAGCATGTCACGGTGCTCGTTCTCGGCAGAAGCTTTTTCTGAGAAGGCAAAAGTGTGGCTCCTTCTCCCACAAGGAAGGTGCTAGCCCTGAAAGATCTTGCTGGTATTCACTATCCCTCTGCAGCCTATCCACAGGCACAACAGCTTTTGGGATCTCTGCTTTCCCAGAGACTCAGCATGTCACGGTGCTCGCTCTCGGCAGAAGCTTTTTTCTGAAAAGGCAAACTTACGGCTCCTTCTCCCACAGGGAAGGTGCCAGCCCTGAAAACTAATGCAGTTTTTCACTATCCCTCTGCAGCCTATCCACAGGCACAACAGCTTTGGGGATCTCTGCTTTCCCAGAGACTCAGCATGTCACGGTGCTCGCTCTCGGCAGAAGCTTTTTTCTGAAAAGGCAAACTTACGGCTCCTTCTCCCACAGGGAAGGTGCCAGCCCTGAAAACTAATGCAGTTTTTCACTATCCCTCTGCAGCCTATCCACAGGCAAAACAGCTTTTGGGATCTCTGCTTTCCCAGAGACTCAGCATGTCACGGTGCTCGTTCTCGGCAGAAGCTTTTTCTGAGAAGGCAAAAGTGTGGCTCCTTCTCCCACAAGGAAGGTGCTAGCCCTGAAAGATCTTGCTGGTATTCACTATCCCTCTGCAGCCTATCCACAGGCACAACAGCTTTTGGGATCTCTGCTTTCCCAGAGACTCAGCATGTCACGGTGCTCGCTCTCGGCAGAAGCTTTTTTCTGAAAAGGCAAACTTACGGCTCCTTCTCACACAGGGAAGGTGCCAGCCCTGAAAACTAATGCAGTTTTTCACTATCCCTCTGCAGCCTATCCACAAGCACAACAGCTTTTGGGATCTCTGCTTTCCCAGAGACTCAGCATGTCACGGTGCTCGTTCTCGGCAGAAGCTTTTTCTGAGAAGGCAAAAGTGTGGCTCCTTCTCCCACAGGGAAGGTGCCAGCCCTGAAAACTAATGCAGTTTTTCACTATCCCTCTGCAGCCTATCCACAGGCACAACAGCTTTGGGGATCTCTGCTTTCCCAGAGACTCAGCATGTCACGGTGCTCTTTCTCGGCAGAAGCTTTTTTCTGAAAAGGCAAACTTACGGCTCCTTCTCCCTCAGGGAAGGTGCCAGCCCTGAAAACTAATGCAGTTTTTCACTATCCCTCTGCAGCCTATCCACAGGCACAACAGCTTTGGGGATCTCTGCTTTCCCAGAGACTCAGCATGTCACGGTGCTCGTTCTCGGCAGAAGCTTTTTCTGAGAAGGCAAAAGTGTGGCTCCTTCTCCCACAAGGAAGGTGCTAGCCCTGAAAGATCTTGCTGGTATTCACTATCCCTCTGCAGCCTATCCACAGGCACAACAGCTTTTGGGATCTCTGCTTTCCCAGAGACTCAGCATGTCACGGTGCTCGCTCTCGGCAGAAGCTTTTTTCTGAAAAGGCAAACTTACGGCTCCTTCTCCCACAGGGAAGGTGCCAGCCCTGAAAACTAATGCAGTTTTTCACTATCCCTCTGCAGCCTATCCACAGGCACAACAGCTTTGGGGATCTCTGCTTTCCCAGAGACTCAGCATGTCACGGTGCTCGCTCTCGGCAGAAGCTTTTTTCTGAAAAGGCAAACTTACGGCTCCTTCTCCCACAGGGAAGGTGCCAGCCCTGAAAACTAATGCAGTTTTTCACTATCCCTCTGCAGCCTATCCACAGGCACAACAGCTTTGGGGATCTCTGCTTTCCCAGAGACTCAGCATGTCACGGTGCTCGTTCTCGGCAGAAGCTTTTTCTGAGAAGGCAAAAGTGTGGCTCCTTCTCCCACAAGGAAGGTGCTAGCCCTGAAAGATCTTGCTGGTATTCACTATCCCTCTGCAGCCTATCCACAGGCACAACAGCTTTTGGGATCTCTGCTTTCCCAGAGACTCAGCATGTCACGGTGCTCGCTCTCGGCAGAAGCTTTTTTCTGAAAAGGCAAACTTACGGCTCCTTCTCCCACAGGGAAGGTGCCAGCCCTGAAAACTAATGCAGTTTTTCACTATCCCTCTGCAGCCTATCCACAGGCACAACAGCTTTTGGGATCTCTGCTTTCCCAGAGACTCAGCATGTCACGGTGCTCGCTCTCGGCAGAAGCTTTTTTCTGAAAAGGCAAACTTACGGCTCCTTCTCCCACAGGGAAGGTGCCAGCCCTGAAAACTACTGCAGTTTTTCACTATCCCTCTGCAGCCTATCCACAGGCACAACAGCTTTGGGGATCTCTGCTTTCCCAGAGACTCAGCATGTCACGGTGCTCGTTCTCGGCAGAAGCTTTTTCTGAGAAGGCAAAAGTGTGGCTCCTTCTCCCACAAGGAAGGTGCTAGCCCTGAAAGATCTTGCTGGTATTCACTATCCCTCTGCAGCCTATCCACAGGCACAACAGCTTTTGGGATCTCTGCTTTCCCAGAGACTCAGCATGTCACGGTGCTCGCTCTCGGCAGAAGCTTTTTTCTGAAAAGGCAAACTTACGGCTCCTTCTCCCACAGGGAAGGTGCCAGCCCTGAAAACTAATGCAGTTTTTCACTATCCCTCTGCAGCCTATCCACAGGCACAACAGCTTTGGGGATCTCTGCTTTCCCAGAGACTCAGCATGTCACGGTGCTCGTTCTCGGCAGAAGCTTTTTCTGAGAAGGCAAAAGTGTGGCTCCTTCTCCCACAAGGAAGGTGCTAGCCCTGAAAGATCTTGCTGGTATTCACTATCCCTCTGCAGCCTATCCACAGGCACAACAGCTTTTGGGATCTCTGCTTTCCCAGAGACTCAGCATGTCACGGTGCTCGCTCTCGGCAGAAGCTTTTTTCTGAAAAGGCAAACTTACGGCTCCTTCTCCCACAGGGAAGGTGCCAGCCCTGAAAACTAATGCAGTTTTTCACTATCCCTCTGCAGCCTATCCACAGGCACAACAGCTTTTGGGATCTCTGCTTTCCCAGAGACTCAGCATGTCACGGTGCTCGTTCTCGGCAGAAGCTTTTTCTGAGAAGGCAAAAGTGTGGCTCCTTCTCCCACAGGGAAGGTGCCAGCCCTGAAAACTAATGCAGTTTTTCACTATCCCTCTGCAGCCTATTCACAGGCACAACAGCTTTTGGGATCTCTGCTTTCCCAGAGACTCAGCATGTCACGGTGCTCACTCTCGCCAGAGCCTTTTTCTGAAAAGGCAAACTTACGGCTCCTTCTCCCACAGGGAAGGTGCCAGCCCTGAAAGATATTGCTGGTATTCACTATCCGTCTGCAGCCTATCTTTAGCCGCAACAGCACTGGGGATCTCTGCTTTCCCAGAGACTCAGCATGTCACGGTGCTCGCTCTCGGCAGAAGCTTTTTTCTGAAAAGGCAAACTTACGGCTCCTTCTCCCACAGGGAAGGTGCCAGCCCTGAAAACTAATGCAGTTTTTCACTATCCCTCTGCAGCCTATCCACAGGCACAACAGCTTTGGGGATCTCTGCTTTCCCAGAGACTCAGCATGTCACGGTGCTCGCTCTCGGCAGAAGCTTTTTTCTGAAAAGGCAAACTTACGGCTCCTTCTCCCACAGGGAAGGTGCCAGCCCTGAAAACTAATGCAGTTTTTCACTATCCCTCTGCAGCCTATCCACAGGCACAACAGCTTTTGGGATCTCTGCTTTCCCAGAGACTCAGCATGTCACGGTGCTCGCTCTCGGCAGAAGCTTTTTTCTGAAAAGGCAAACTTACGGCTCCTTCTCCCACAGGGAAGGTGCCAGCCCTGAAAACTAATGCAGTTTTTCACTATCCCTCTGCAGCCTATCCACAGGCACAACAGCTTTTGGGATCTCTGCTTTCCCAGAGACTCAGCATGTCACGGTGCTCGTTCTCGGCAGAAGCTTTTTCTGAGAAGGCAAAAGTGTGGCTCCTTCTCCCACAAGGAAGGTGCTAGCCCTGAAAGATCTTGCTGGTATTCACTATCCCTCTGCAGCCTATCCACAGGCACAACAGCTTTTGGGATCTCTGCTTTCCCAGAGACTCAGCATGTCACGGTGCTCGCTCTCGGCAGAAGCTTTTTTCTGAAAAGGCAAACTTACGGCTCCTTCTCCCACAGGGAAGGTGCCAGCCCTGAAAACTAATGCAGTTTTTCACTATCCCTCTGCAGCCTATTCACAGGCACAACAGCTTTTGGGATCTCTGCTTTCCCAGAGACTCAGCATGTCACGGTGCTCTTTCTCGGCAGAAGCTTTTTTCTGAAAAGGCAAACTTACGGCTTCTTCTCCCACAGGGAAGGTGCCAGCCCTGAAAACTAATGCAGTTTTTCACTATCCCTCTGCAGCCTATCCACAGGCACAACAGCTTTTGGGATCTCTGCTTTCCCAGAGACTCAGCATGTCACGGTGCTCGTTCTCGGCAGAAGC
This sequence comes from Astur gentilis, assembly GCF_929443795.1. NCBI lineage: Eukaryota > Metazoa > Chordata > Aves > Accipitriformes > Accipitridae > Astur > Astur gentilis. The sequence continues at coordinate 31,896 of NW_026060802.1, forward strand.
TTTTTCTGAGAAGGCAAAAGTGTGGCTCCTTCTCCCACAAGGAAGGTGCTAGCCCTGAAAGATCTTGCTGGTATTCACTATCCCTCTGCAGCCTATCCACAGGCACAACAGCTTTTGGGATCTCTGCTTTCCCAGAGACTCAGCATGTCACGGTGCTCGCTCTCGGCAGAAGCTTTTTTCTGAAAAGGCAAACTTACGGCTCCTTCTCCCACAGGGAAGGTGCCAGCCCTGAAAACTAATGCAGTTTTTCACTATCCCTCTGCAGCCTATCCACAGGCACAACAGCTTTTGGGATCTCTGCTTTCCCAGAGACTCAGCATGTCACGGTGCTCGCTCTCGGCAGAAGCTTTTTTCTGAAAAGGCAAACTTTCGGCTCCTTCTCCCACAGGGAAGGTGCCAGCCCTGAAAACTAATGCAGTTTTTCACTATCCCTCTGCAGCCTATCCACAGGCACAACAGCTTTTGGGATCTCTGCTTTCCCAGAGACTCAGCATGTCACGGTGCTCGTTCTCGGCAGAAGCTTTTTCTGAGAAGGCAAAAGTGTGGCTCCTTCTCCCACAAGGAAGGTGCTAGCCCTGAAAGATCTTGCTGGTATTCACTATCCCTCTGCAGCCTATCCACAGGCACAACAGCTTTTGGGATCTCTGCTTTCCCAGAGACTCAGCATGTCACGGTGCTCGCTCTCGGCAGAAGCTTTTTTCTGAAAAGGCAAACTTACGGCTCCTTCTCCCACAGGGAAGGTGCCAGCCCTGAAAACTAATGCAGTTTTTCACTATCCCTCTGCAGCCTATTCACAGGCACAACAGCTTTTGGGATCTCTGCTTTCCCAGAGACTCAGCATGTCACGGTGCTCTTTCTCGGCAGAAGCTTTTTTCTGAAAAGGCAAACTTACGGCTCCTTCTCCCACAGGGAAGGTGCCAGCCCTGAAAACTAATGCAGTTTTTCACTATCCCTCTGCAGCCTATCCACAGGCACAACAGCTTTGGGGATCTCTGCTTTCCCAGAGACTCAGCATGTCACGGTGCTCGCTCTCGGCAGAAGCTTTTTTCTGAAAAGGCAAACTTACGGCTCCTTCTCCCACAGGGAAGGTGCCAGCCCTGAAAACTAATGCAGTTTTTCACTATCCCTCTGCAGCCTATCCACAGGCACAACAGCTTTTGGGATCTCTGCTTTCCCAGAGACTCAGCATGTCACGGTGCTCGTTCTCGGCAGAAGCTTTTTCTGAGAAGGCAAAAGTGTGGCTCCTTCTCCCACAAGGAAGGTGCTAGCCCTGAAAGATCTTGCTGGTATTCACTATCCCTCTGCAGCCTATCCACAGGCACAACAGCTTTTGGGATCTCTGCTTTCCCAGAGACTCAGCATGTCACGGTGCTCGCTCTCGGCAGAAGCTTTTTTCTGAAAAGGCAAACTTACGGCTCCTTCTCCCACAGGGAAGGTGCCAGCCCTGAAAACTAATGCAGTTTTTCACTATCCCTCTGCAGCCTATCCACAGGCACAACAGCTTTTGGGATCTCTGCTTTCCCAGAGACTCAGCATGTCACGGTGCTCGCTCTCGGCAGAAGCTTTTTCTGAGAAGGCAAAAGTGTGGCTCCTTCTCCCACAAGGAAGGTGCTAGCCCTGAAAGATCTTGCTGGTATTCACTATCCCTCTGCAGCCTATCCACAGGCACAACAGCTTTTGGGATCTCTGCTTTCCCAGAGACTCAGCATGTCACGGTGCTCGCTCTCGGCAGAAGCTTTTTTCTGAAAAGGCAAACTTACGGCTCCTTCTCCCACAGGGAAGGTGCCAGCCCTGAAAACTAATGCAGTTTTTCACTATCCCTCTGCAGCCTATCCACAGGCACAACAGCTTTGGGGATCTCTGCTTTCCCAGAGACTCAGCATGTCACGGTGCTCGCTCTCGGCAGAAGCTTTTTTCTGAAAAGGCAAACTTACGGCTCCTTCTCCCACAGGGAAGGTGCCATCATTGAAAACTAATGCAGTTTTTCACTATCCCTCTGCAGCCTATCCACAGGCACAACAGCTTTGGGGATCTCTGCTTTCCCAGAGACTCAGCATGTCACGGTGCTCGCTCTCGGCAGAAGCTTTTTTCTGAAAAAGAAAACTTTCGGCTCCTTCTCCCTCAGGGAAGGTGCCAGCCCTGAAAACTAATGCAGTTTTTCACTATCCCTCTGCAGCCTATCCACAGGCACAACAGCTTTGGGGATCTCTGCTTTCCCAGAGACTCAGCATGTCACGGTGCTCGCTCTCGGCAGAAGCTTTTTTCTGAAAAGGCAAACTTACGGCTCCTTCTCCCACAGGGAAGGTGCCAGCCCTGAAAACTAATGCAGTTTTTCACTATCCCTCTGCAGCCTATCCACAGGCACAACAGCTTTGGGGATCTCTGCTTTCCCAGAGACTCAGCATGTCACGGTGCTCGCTCTCGGCAGAAGCTTTTTTCTGAAAAGGCAAACTTACGGCTCCTTCTCCCACAGGGAAGGTGCCAGCCCTGAAAACTAATGCAGTTTTTCACTATCCCTCTGCAGCCTATCCACAGGCACAACAGCTTTGGGGATCTCTGCTTTCCCAGAGACTCAGCATGTCACGGTGCTCGTTCTCGGCAGAAGCTTTTTCTGAGAAGGCAAAAGTGTGGCTCCTTCTCCCACAAGGAAGGTGCTAGCCCTGAAAGATCTTGCTGGTATTCACTATCCCTCTGCAGCCTATCCACAGGCACAACAGCTTTTGGGATCTCTGCTTTCCCAGAGACTCAGCATGTCACGGTGCTCGCTCTCGGCAGAAGCTTTTTTCTGAAAAGGCAAACTTACGGCTCCTTCTCCCACAGGGAAGGTGCCAGCCCTGAAAACTAATGCAGTTTTTCACTATCCCTCTGCAGCCTATCCACAGGCACAACAGCTTTGGGGATCTCTGCTTTCCCAGAGACTCAGCATGTCACGGTGCTCGCTCTCGGCAGAAGCTTTTTTCTGAAAAGGCAAACTTACGGCTCCTTCTCCCACAGGGAAAGTGCCAGCCCTGAAAACTAATGCAGTTTTTCACTATCCCTCTGCAGCCTATCCACAGGCACAACAGCTTTTGGGATCTCTGCTTTCCCAGAGACTCAGCATGTCACGGTGCTCGTTCTCGGCAGAAGCTTTTTCTGAGAAGGCAAAAGTGTGGCTCCTTCTCCCACAAGGAAGGTGCTAGCCCTGAAAGATCTTGCTGGTATTCACTATCCCTCTGCAGCCTATCCACAGGCACAACAGCTTTTGGGATCTCTGCTTTCCCAGAGACTCAGCATGTCACGGTGCTCGCTCTCGGCAGAAGCTTTTTTCTGAAAAGGCAAACTTACGGCTCCTTCTCCCACAGGGAAGGTGCCAGCCCTGAAAACTAATGCAGTTTTTCACTATCCCTCTGCAGCCTATCCACAGGCACAACAGCTTTTGGGATCTCTGCTTTCCCAGAGACTCAGCATGTCACGGTGCTCGTTCTCGGCAGAAGCTTTTTCTGAGAAGGCAAAAGTGTGGCTCCTTCTCCCACAGGGAAGGTGCCAGCCCTGAAAACTAATGCAGTTTTTCACTATCCCTCTGCAGCCTATTCACAGGCACAACAGCTTTTGGGATCTCTGCTTTCCCAGAGACTCAGCATGTCACGGTGCTCACTCTCGCCAGAGCCTTTTTCTGAAAAGGCAAACTTACGGCTCCTTCTCCCACAGGGAAGGTGCCAGCCCTGAAAGATATTGCTGGTATTCACTATCCGTCTGCAGCCTATCTTTAGCCGCAACAGCACTGGGGATCTCTGCTTTCCCAGAGACTCAGCATGTCACGGTGCTCGCTCTCGGCAGAAGCTTTTTTCTGAAAAGGCAAACTTACGGCTCCTTCTCCCACAGGGAAGGTGCCAGCCCTGAAAACTACTGCAGTTTTTCACTATCCCTCTGCAGCCTATCCACAGGCACAACAGCTTTTGGGATCTCTGCTTTCCCAGAGACTCAGCATGTCACGGTGCTCGTTCTCGGCAGAAGCTTTTTCTGAGAAGGCAAAAGTGTGGCTCCTTCTCCCACAAGGAAGGTGCTAGCCCTGAAAGATCTTGCTGGTATTCACTATCCCTCTGCAGCCTATCCACAGGCACAACAGCTTTTGGGATCTCTGCTTTCCCAGAGACTCAGCATGTCACGGTGCTCGCTCTCGGCAGAAGCTTTTTTCTGAAAAGGCAAACTTACGGCTCCTTCTCCCACAGGGAAGGTGCCAGCCCTGAAAACTAATGCAGTTTTTCACTATCCCTCTGCAGCCTATTCACAGGCACAACAGCTTTTGGGATCTCTGCTTTCCCAGAGACTCAGCATGTCACGGTGCTCTTTCTCGGCAGAAGCTTTTTTCTGAAAAGGCAAACTTACGGCTTCTTCTCCCACAGGGAAGGTGCCAGCCCTGAAAACTACTGCAGTTTTTCACTATCCCTCTGCAGCCTATCCACAGGCACAACAGCTTTGGGGATCTCTGCTTTCCCAGAGACTCAGCATGTCACGGTGCTCGCTCTCGGCAGAAGCTTTTTTCTGAAAAGGCAAACTTACGGCTCCTTCTCCCACAGGGAAGGTGCCAGCCCTGAAAACTAATGCAGTTTTTCACTATCCCTCTGCAGCCTATCCACAGGCACAACAGCTTTTGGGATCTCTGCTTTCCCAGAGACTCAGCATGTCACGGTGCTCGTTCTCGGCAGAAGCTTTTTCTGAGAAGGCAAAAGTGTGGCTCCTTCTCCCACAAGGAAGGTGCTAGCCCTGAAAGATCTTGCTGGTATTCACTATCCCTCTGCAGCCTATCCACAGGCACAACAGCTTTTGGGATCTCTGCTTTCCCAGAGACTCAGCATGTCACGGTGCTCGCTCTCGGCAGAAGCTTTTTTCTGAAAAGGCAAACTTACGGCTCCTTCTCCCACAGGGAAGGTGCCAGCCCTGAAAACTAATGCAGTTTTTCACTATCCCTCTGCAGCCTATCCACAGGCACAACAGCTTTTGGGATCTCTGCTTTCCCAGAGACTCAGCATGTCACGGTGCTCGTTCTCGGCAGAAGCTTTTTCTGAGAAGGCAAAAGTGTGGCTCCTTCTCCCACAAGGAAGGTGCTAGCCCTGAAAGATCTTGCTGGTATTCACTATCCCTCTGCAGCCTATCCACAGGCACAACAGCTTTTGGGATCTCTGCTTTCCCAGAGACTCAGCATGTCACGGTGCTCGCTCTCGGCAGAAGCTTTTTTCTGAAAAGGCAAACTTACGGCTCCTTCTCCCACAGGGAAGGTGCCAGCCCTGAAAACTAATGCAGTTTTTCACTATCCCTCTGCAGCCTATCCACAGGCACAACAGCTTTGGGGATCTCTGCTTTCCCAGAGACTCAGCATGTCACGGTGCTCGCTCTCGGCAGAAGCTTTTTTCTGAAAAGGCAAACTTACGGCTCCTTCTCCCACAGGGAAGGTGCCAGCCCTGAAAACTAATGCAGTTTTTCACTATCCCTCTGCAGCCTATCCACAGGCAAAACAGCTTTTGGGATCTCTGCTTTCCCAGAGACTCAGCATGTCACGGTGCTCGTTCTCGGCAGAAGCTTTTTCTGAGAAGGCAAAAGTGTGGCTCCTTCTCCCACAAGGAAGGTGCTAGCCCTGAAAGATCTTGCTGGTATTCACTATCCCTCTGCAGCCTATCCACAGGCACAACAGCTTTTGGGATCTCTGCTTTCCCAGAGACTCAGCATGTCACGGTGCTCGCTCTCGGCAGAAGCTTTTTTCTGAAAAGGCAAACTTACGGCTCCTTCTCCCACAGGGAAGGTGCCAGCCCTGAAAACTAATGCAGTTTTTCACTATCCCTCTGCAGCCTATCCACAAGCACAACAGCTTTTGGGATCTCTGCTTTCCCAGAGACTCAGCATGTCACGGTGCTCGTTCTCGGCAGAAGCTTTTTCTGAGAAGGCAAAAGTGTGGCTCCTTCTCCCACAGGGAAGGTGCCAGCCCTGAAAACTAATGCAGTTTTTCACTATCCCTCTGCAGCCTATCCACAGGCACAACAGCTTTTGGGATCTCTGCTTTCCCAGAGACTCAGCATGTCACGGTGCTCGCTCTCGGCAGAAGCTTTTTTCTGAAAAGGCAAACTTACGGCTCCTTCTCCCACAGGGAAGGTGCCAGCCCTGAAAACTACTGCAGTTTTTCACTATCCCTCTGCAGCCTATCCACAGGCACAACAGCTTTGGGGATCTCTGCTTTCCCAGAGACTCAGCATGTCACGGTGCTCGTTCTCGGCAGAAGCTTTTTCTGAGAAGGCAAAAGTGTGGCTCCTTCTCCCACAAGGAAGGTGCTAGCCCTGAAAGATCTTGCTGGTATTCACTATCCCTCTGCAGCCTATCCACAGGCACAACAGCTTTTGGGATCTCTGCTTTCCCAGAGACTCAGCATGTCACGGTGCTCGCTCTCGGCAGAAGCTTTTTTCTGAAAAGGCAAACTTACGGCTCCTTCTCCCACAGGGAAGGTGCCAGCCCTGAAAACTAATGCAGTTTTTCACTATCCCTCTGCAGCCTATCCACAGGCACAACAGCTTTTGGGATCTCTGCTTTCCCAGAGACTCAGCATGTCACGGTGCTCGTTCTCGGCAGAAGCTTTTTCTGAGAAGGCAAAAGTGTGGCTCCTTCTACCACAGGGAAGGTGCCAGCCCTGAAAACTAATGCAGTTTTTCACTATCCCTCTGCAGCCTATTCACAGGCACAAGCGCTTTTGGGATCTCTGCTTTCCCAGAGACTCAGCATGTCACGGTGCTCACTCTCGCCAGAGCCTTTTTCTGAAAAGGCAAACTTACGGCTCCTTCTCCCACAGGGAAGGTGCCAGCCCTGAAAGATATTGCTGGTATTCACTATCCGTCTGCAGCCTATCTTTAGCCGCAACAGCACTGAGGATCTCTGCTTTCCCAGAGACTCAGCATGTCACGGTGCTCGCTCTCGGCAGAAGCTTTTTTCTGAAAAGGCAAACTTACGGCTCCTTCTCCCACAGGGAAGGTGCCAGCCCTGAAAACTAATGCAGTTTTTCACTATCCCTCTGCAGCCTATCCACAGGCACAACAGCTTTTGGGATCTCTGCTTTCCCAGAGACTCAGCATGTCACGGTGCTCGCTCTCGGCAGAAGCTTTTTTCTGAAAAGGCAAACTTTCGGCTCCTTCTCCCACAGGGAAGGTGCCAGCCCTGAAAACTAATGCAGTTTTTCACTATCCTTCTGCAGCCTATCCACAGGCACAACAGCTTTTGGGATCTCTGCTTTCCCAGAGACTCAGCATGTCACGGTGCTCGTTCTCGGCAGAAGCTTTTTCTGAGAAGGCAAAAGTGTGGCTCCTTCTCCCACAAGGAAGGTGCTAGCCCTGAAAGATCTTGCTGGTATTCACTATCCCTCTGCAGCCTATCCACAGGCACAACAGCTTTTGGGATCTCTGCTTTCCCAGAGACTCAGCATGTCACGGTGCTCGCTCTCGGCAGAAGCTTTTTTCTGAAAAGGCAAACTTACGGCTCCTTCTCCCACAGGGAAGGTGCCAGCCCTGAAAACTAATGCAGTTTTTCACTATCCCTCTGCAGCCTATTCACAGGCACAACAGCTTTTGGGATCTCTGCTTTCCCAGAGACTCAGCATGTCACGGTGCTCTTTCTCGGCAGAAGCTTTTTTCTGAAAAGGCAAACTTACGGCTCCTTCTCCCACAGGGAAGGTGCCAGCCCTGAAAACTAATGCAGTTTTTCACTATCCCTCTGCAGCCTATCCACAGGCACAACAGCTTTGGGGATCTCTGCTTTCCCAGAGACTCAGCATGTCACGGTGCTCGCTCTCGGCAGAAGCTTTTTTCTGAAAAGGCAAACTTACGGCTCCTTCTCCCACAGGGAAGGTGCCAGCCCTGAAAACTAATGCAGTTTTTCACTATCCCTCTGCAGCCTATCCACAGGCACAACAGCTTTTGGGATCTCTGCTTTCCCAGAGACTCAGCATGTCACGGTGCTCGTTCTCGGCAGAAGCTTTTTCTGAGAAGGCAAAAGTGTGGCTCCTTCTCCCACAAGGAAGGTGCTAGCCCTGAAAGATCTTGCTGGTATTCACTATCCCTCTGCAGCCTATCCACAGGCACAACAGCTTTTGGGATCTCTGCTTTCCCAGAGACTCAGCATGTCACGGTGCTCGCTCTCGGCAGAAGCTTTTTTCTGAAAAGGCAAACTTACGGCTCCTTCTCCCACAGGGAAGGTGCCAGCCCTGAAAACTAATGCAGTTTTTCACTATCCCTCTGCAGCCTATCCACAGGCACAACAGCTTTTGGGATCTCTGCTTTCCCAGAGACTCAGCATGTCACGGTGCTCGCTCTCGGCAGAAGCTTTTTCTGAGAAGGCAAAAGTGTGGCTCCTTCTCCCACAAGGAAGGTGCTAGCCCTGAAAGATCTTGCTGGTATTCACTATCCCTCTGCAGCCTATCCACAGGCACAACAGCTTTTGGGATCTCTGCTTTCCCAGAGACTCAGCATGTCACGGTGCTCGCTCTCGGCAGAAGCTTTTTTCTGAAAAGGCAAACTTACGGCTCCTTCTCCCACAGGGAAGGTGCCAGCCCTGAAAACTAATGCAGTTTTTCACTATCCCTCTGCAGCCTATCCACAGGCACAACAGCTTTGGGGATCTCTGCTTTCCCAGAGACTCAGCATGTCACGGTGCTCGCTCTCGGCAGAAGCTTTTTTCTGAAAAGGCAAACTTACGGCTCCTTCTCCCACAGGGAAGGTGCCATCATTGAAAACTAATGCAGTTTTTCACTATCCCTCTGCAGCCTATCCACAGGCACAACAGCTTTGGGGATCTCTGCTTTCCCAGAGACTCAGCATGTCACGGTGCTCGCTCTCGGCAGAAGCTTTTTTCTGAAAAAGAAAACTTTCGGCTCCTTCTCCCTCAGGGAAGGTGCCAGCCCTGAAAACTAATGCAGTTTTTCACTATCCCTCTGCAGCCTATCCACAGGCACAACAGCTTTGGGGATCTCTGCTTTCCCAGAGACTCAGCATGTCACGGTGCTCGCTCTCGGCAGAAGCTTTTTTCTGAAAAGGCAAACTTACGGCTCCTTCTCCCACAGGGAAGGTGCCAGCCCTGAAAACTAATGCAGTTTTTCACTATCCCTCTGCAGCCTATCCACAGGCACAACAGCTTTGGGGATCTCTGCTTTCCCAGAGACTCAGCATGTCACGGTGCTCGCTCTCGGCAGAAGCTTTTTTCTGAAAAGGCAAACTTACGGCTCCTTCTCCCACAGGGAAGGTGCCAGCCCTGAAAACTAATGCAGTTTTTCACTATCCCTCTGCAGCCTATCCACAGGCACAACAGCTTTGGGGATCTCTGCTTTCCCAGAGACTCAGCATGTCACGGTGCTCGTTCTCGGCAGAAGCTTTTTCTGAGAAGGCAAAAGTGTGGCTCCTTCTCCCACAAGGAAGGTGCTAGCCCTGAAAGATCTTGCTGGTATTCACTATCCCTCTGCAGCCTATCCACAGGCACAACAGCTTTTGGGATCTCTGCTTTCCCAGAGACTCAGCATGTCACGGTGCTCGCTCTCGGCAGAAGCTTTTTTCTGAAAAGGCAAACTTACGGCTCCTTCTCCCACAGGGAAGGTGCCAGCCCTGAAAACTAATGCAGTTTTTCACTATCCCTCTGCAGCCTATCCACAGGCACAACAGCTTTGGGGATCTCTGCTTTCCCAGAGACTCAGCATGTCACGGTGCTCGCTCTCGGCAGAAGCTTTTTTCTGAAAAGGCAAACTTACGGCTCCTTCTCCCACAGGGAAAGTGCCAGCCCTGAAAACTAATGCAGTTTTTCACTATCCCTCTGCAGCCTATCCACAGGCACAACAGCTTTTGGGATCTCTGCTTTCCCAGAGACTCAGCATGTCACGGTGCTCGTTCTCGGCAGAAGCTTTTTCTGAGAAGGCAAAAGTGTGGCTCCTTCTCCCACAAGGAAGGTGCTAGCCCTGAAAGATCTTGCTGGTATTCACTATCCCTCTGCAGCCTATCCACAGGCACAACAGCTTTTGGGATCTCTGCTTTCCCAGAGACTCAGCATGTCACGGTGCTCGCTCTCGGCAGAAGCTTTTTTCTGAAAAGGCAAACTTACGGCTCCTTCTCCCACAGGGAAGGTGCCAGCCCTGAAAACTAATGCAGTTTTTCACTATCCCTCTGCAGCCTATCCACAGGCACAACAGCTTTTGGGATCTCTGCTTTCCCAGAGACTCAGCATGTCACGGTGCTCGTTCTCGGCAGAAGCTTTTTCTGAGAAGGCAAAAGTGTGGCTCCTTCTCCCACAGGGAAGGTGCCAGCCCTGAAAACTAATGCAGTTTTTCACTATCCCTCTGCAGCCTATTCACAGGCACAACAGCTTTTGGGATCTCTGCTTTCCCAGAGACTCAGCATGTCACGGTGCTCACTCTCGCCAGAGCCTTTTTCTGAAAAGGCAAACTTACGGCTCCTTCTCCCACAGGGAAGGTGCCAGCCCTGAAAGATATTGCTGGTATTCACTATCCGTCTGCAGCCTATCTTTAGCCGCAACAGCACTGGGGATCTCTGCTTTCCCAGAGACTCAGCATGTCACGGTGCTCGCTCTCGGCAGAAGCTTTTTTCTGAAAAGGCAAACTTACGGCTCCTTCTCCCACAGGGAAGGTGCCAGCCCTGAAAACTACTGCAGTTTTTCACTATCCCTCTGCAGCCTATCCACAGGCACAACAGCTTTTGGGATCTCTGCTTTCCCAGAGACTCAGCATGTCACGGTGCTCGTTCTCGGCAGAAGCTTTTTCTGAGAAGGCAAAAGTGTGGCTCCTTCTCCCACAAGGAAGGTGCTAGCCCTGAAAGATCTTGCTGGTATTCACTATCCCTCTGCAGCCTATCCACAGGCACAACAGCTTTTGGGATCTCTGCTTTCCCAGAGACTCAGCATGTCACGGTGCTCGCTCTCGGCAGAAGCTTTTTTCTGAAAAGGCAAACTTACGGCTCCTTCTCCCACAGGGAAGGTGCCAGCCCTGAAAACTAATGCAGTTTTTCACTATCCCTCTGCAGCCTATTCACAGGCACAACAGCTTTTGGGATCTCTGCTTTCCCAGAGACTCAGCATGTCACGGTGCTCTTTCTCGGCAGAAGCTTTTTTCTGAAAAGGCAAACTTACGGCTTCTTCTCCCACAGGGAAGGTGCCAGCCCTGAAAACTAATGCAGTTTTTCACTATCCCTCTGCAGCCTATCCACAGGCACAACAGCTTTGGGGATCTCTGCTTTCCCAGAGACTCAGCATGTCACGGTGCTCGCTCTCGGCAGAAGCTTTTTTCTGAAAAGGCAAACTTACGGCTCCTTCTCCCACAGGGAAGGTGCCAGCCCTGAAAACTAATGCAGTTTTTCACTATCCCTCTGCAGCCTATCCACAGGCACAACAGCTTTTGGGATCTCTGCTTTCCCAGAGACTCAGCATGTCACGGTGCTCGTTCTCGGCAGAAGCTTTTTCTGAGAAGGCAAAAGTGTGGCTCCTTCTCCCACAAGGAAGGTGCTAGCCCTGAAAGATCTTGCTGGTATTCACTATCCCTCTGCAGCCTATCCACAGGCACAACAGCTTTTGGGATCTCTGCTTTCCCAGAGACTCAGCATGTCACGGTGCTCGCTCTCGGCAGAAGCTTTTTTCTGAAAAGGCAAACTTACGGCTCCTTCTCCCACAGGGAAGGTGCCAGCCCTGAAAACTAATGCAGTTTTTCACTATCCCTCTGCAGCCTATCCACAGGCACAACAGCTTTGGGGATCTCTGCTTTCCCAGAGACTCAGCATGTCACGGTGCTCGCTCTCGGCAGAAGCTTTTTTCTGAAAGGCAAACTTACGGCTCCTTCTCCCACAGGGAAGGTGCCAGCCCTGAAAACTAATGCAGTTTTTCACTATCCCTCTGCAGCCTATCCACAGGCAAAACAGCTTTTGGGATCTCTGCTTTCCCAGAGACTCAGCATGTCACGGTGCTCGTTCTCGGCAGAAGCTTTTTCTGAGAAGGCAAAAGTGTGGCTCCTTCTCCCACAAGGAAGGTGCTAGCCCTGAAAGATCTTGCTGGTATTCACTATCCCTCTGCAGCCTATCCACAGGCACAACAGCTTTTGGGATCTCTGCTTTCCCAGAGACTCAGCATGTCACGGTGCTCGCTCTCGGCAGAAGCTTTTTTCTGAAAAGGCAAACTTACGGCTCCTTCTCCCACAGGGAAGGTGCCAGCCCTGAAAACTAATGCAGTTTTTCACTATCCCTCTGCAGCCTATCCACAAGCACAACAGCTTTTGGGATCTCTGCTTTCCCAGAGACTCAGCATGTCACGGTGCTCGTTCTCGGCAGAAGCTTTTTCTGAGAAGGCAAAAGTGTGGCTCCTTCTCCCACAGGGAAGGTGCCAGCCCTGAAAACTAATGCAGTTTTTCACTATCCCTCTGCAGCCTATCCACAGGCACAACAGCTTTTGGGATCTCTGCTTTCCCAGAGACTCAGCATGTCACGGTGCTCGCTCTCGGCAGAAGCTTTTTTCTGAAAAGGCAAACTTACGGCTCCTTCTCCCACAGGGAAGGTGCCAGCCCTGAAAACTAATGCAGTTTTTCACTATCCCTCTGCAGCCTATCCACAGGCACAACAGCTTTGGGGATCTCTGCTTTCCCAGAGACTCAGCATGTCACGGTGCTCGTTCTCGGCAGAAGCTTTTTCTGAGAAGGCAAAAGTGTGGCTCCTTCTCCCACAAGGAAGGTGCTAGCCCTGAAAGATCTTGCTGGTATTCACTATCCCTCTGCAGCCTATCCACAGGCACAACAGCTTTTGGGATCTCTGCTTTCCCAGAGACTCAGCATGTCACGGTGCTCGCTCTCGGCAGAAGCTTTTTTCTGAAAAGGCAAACTTACGGCTCCTTCTCCCACAGGGAAGGTGCCAGCCCTGAAAACTAATGCAGTTTTTCACTATCCCTCTGCAGCCTATCCACAGGCACAACAGCTTTGGGGATCTCTGCTTTCCCAGAGACTCAGCATGTCACGGTGCTCGTTCTCGGCAGAAGCTTTTTCTGAGAAGGCAAAAGTGTGGCTCCTTCTCCCACAGGGAAGGTGCCAGCCCTGAAAACTAATGCAGTTTTTCACTACCCCTCTGCAGCCTATTCACAGGCACAACAGCTTTTGGGATCTCTGCTTTCCCAGAGACTCAGCATGTCACGGTGCTCACTCTCGCCAGAGCCTTTTTCTGAAAAGGCAAACTTACGGCTCCTTCTCCCACAGGGAAGGTGCCAGCCCTGAAAGATATTGCTGGTATTCACTATCCGTCTGCAGCCTATCTTTAGCCGCAACAGCACTGGGGATCTCTGCTTTCCCAGAGACTCAGCATGTCACGGTGCTCGCTCTCGGCAGAAGCTTTTTTCTGAAAAGGCAAACTTACGGCTCCTTCTCCCACAGGGAAGGTGCCAGCCCTGAAAACTACTGCAGTTTTTCACTATCCCTCTGCAGCCTATCCACAGGCACAACAGCTTTGGGGATCTCTGCTTTCCCAGAGACTCAGCATGTCACGGTGCTCGTTCTCGGCAGAAGCTTTTTCTGAGAAGGCAAAAGTGTGGCTCCTTCTCCCACAAGGAAGGTGCTAGCCCTGAAAGATCTTGCTGGTATTCACTATCCCTCTGCAGCCTATCCACAGGCACAACAGCTTTTGGGATCTCTGCTTTCCCAGAGACTCAGCATGTCACGGTGCTCGCTCTCGGCAGAAGCTTTTTTCTGAAAAGGCAAACTTACGGCTCCTTCTCCCACAGGGAAGGTGCCAGCCCTGAAAACTAATGCAGTTTTTCACTATCCCTCTGCAGCCTATCCACAGGCACAACAGCTTTTGGGATCTCTGCTTTCCCAGAGACTCAGCATGTCACGGTGCTCGTTCTCGGCAGAAGCTTTTTCTGAGAAGGCAAAAGTGTGGCTCCTTCTCCCACAGGGAAGGTGCCAGCCCTGAAAACTAATGCAGTTTTTCACTATCCCTCTGCAGCCTATTCACAGGCACAACAGCTTTTGGGATCTCTGCTTTCCCAGAGACTCAGCATGTCACGGTGCTCACTCTCGCCAGAGCCTTTTTCTGAAAAGGCAAACTTACGGCTCCTTCTCCCACAGGGAAGGTGCCAGCCTTGAAAGATATTGCTGGTATTCACTATCCGTCTGCAGCCTATCTTTAGCCGCAACAGCACTGGGGATCTCTGCTTTCCCAGAGACTCAGCATGTCACGGTGCTCGCTCTCGGCAGAAGCTTTTTTCTGAAAAGGCAAACTTACGGCTCCTTCTCCCACAGGGAAGGTGCCAGCCCTGAAAACTAATGCAGTTTTTCACTATCCCTCTGCAGCCTATCCACAGGCACAACAGCTTTGGGGATCTCTGCTTTCCCAGAGACTCAGCATGTCACGGTGCTCGCTCTCGGCAGAAGCTTTTTTCTGAAAAGGCAAACTTACGGCTCCTTCTCCCACAGGGAAGGTGCCAGCCCTGAAAACTACTGCAGTTTTTCACTATCCCTCTGCAGCCTATCCACAGGCACAACAGCTTTGGGGATCTCTGCTTTCCCAGAGACTCAGCATGTCACGGTGCTCGTTCTCGGCAGAAGCTTTTTCTGAGAAGGCAAAAGTGTGGCTCCTTCTCCCACAAGGAAGGTGCTAGCCCTGAAAGATCTTGCTGGTATTCACTATCCCTCTGCAGCCTATCCACAGGCACAACAGCTTTTGGGATCTCTGCTTTCCCAGAGACTCAGCATGTCACGGTGCTCGCTCTCGGCAGAAGCTTTTTTCTGAAAAGGCAAACTTACGGCTCCTTCTCCCACAGGGAAGGTGCCAGCCCTGAAAACTAATGCAGTTTTTCACTATCCCTCTGCAGCCTATTCACAGGCACAACAGCTTTTGGGATCTCTGCTTTCCCAGAGACTCAGCATGTCACGGTGCTCTTTCTCGGCAGAAGCTTTTTTCTGAAAAGGCAAACTTACGGCTTCTTCTCCCACAGGGAAGGTGCCAGCCCTGAAAACTAATGCAGTTTTTCACTATCCCTCTGCAGCCTATCCACAGGCACAACAGCTTTGGGGATCTCTGCTTTCCCAGAGACTCAGCATGTCACGGTGCTCGCTCTCGGCAGAAGCTTTTTTCTGAAAAGGCAAACTTACGGCTCCTTCTCCCACAGGGAAGGTGCCAGCCCTGAAAACTAATGCAGTTTTTCACTATCCCTCTGCAGCCTATCCACAGGCACAACAGCTTTTGGGATCTCTGCTTTCCCAGAGACTCAGCATGTCACGGTGCTCGTTCTCGGCAGAAGCTTTTTCTGAGAAGGCAAAAGTGTGGCTCCTTCTCCCACAAGGAAGGTGCTAGCCCTGAAAGATCTTGCTGGTATTCACTATCCCTCTGCAGCCTATCCACAGGCACAACAGCTTTTGGGATCTCTGCTTTCCCAGAGACTCAGCATGTCACGGTGCTCGCTCTCGGCAGAAGCTTTTTTCTGAAAAGGCAAACTTACGGCTCCTTCTCCCACAGGGAAGGTGCCAGCCCTGAAAACTAATGCAGTTTTTCACTATCCCTCTGCAGCCTATCCACAAGCACAACAGCTTTTGGGATCTCTGCTTTCCCAGAGACTCAGCATGTCACGGTGCTCGTTCTCGGCAGAAGCTTTTTCTGAGAAGGCAAAAGTGTGGCTCCTTCTCCCACAGGGAAGGTGCCAGCCCTGAAAACTAATGCAGTTTTTCACTATCCCTCTGCAGCCTATCCACAGGCACAACAGCTTTGGGGATCTCTGCTTTCCCAGAGACTCAGCATGTCACGGTGCTCGCTCTCGGCAGAAGCTTTTTTCTGAAAAGGCAAACTTACGGCTCCTTCTCCCACAGGGAAGGTGCCAGCCCTGAAAACTAATGCAGTTTTTCACTATCCCTCTGCAGCCTATCCACAGGCACAACAGCTTTGGGGATCTCTGCTTTCCCAGAGACTCAGCATGTCACGGTGCTCGTTCTCGGCAGAAGCTTTTTCTGAGAAGGCAAAAGTGTGGCTCCTTCTCCCACAAGGAAGGTGCTAGCCCTGAAAGATCTTGCTGGTATTCACTATCCCTCTGCAGCCTATCCACAGGCACAACAGCTTTTGGGATCTCTGCTTTCCCAGAGACTCAGCATGTCACGGTGCTCGCTCTCGGCAGAAGCTTTTTTCTGAAAAGGCAAACTTACGGCTCCTTCTCCCACAGGGAAGGTGCCAGCCCTGAAAACTAATGCAGTTTTTCACTATCCCTCTGCAGCCTATCCACAGGCACAACAGCTTTGGGGATCTCTGCTTTCCCAGAGACTCAGCATGTCACGGTGCTCGTTCTCGGCAGAAGCTTTTTCTGAGAAGGCAAAAGTGTGGCTCCTTCTCCCACAAGGAAGGTGCTAGCCCTGAAAGATCTTGCTGGTATTCACTATCCCTCTGCAGCCTATCCACAGGCACAACAGCTTTTGGGATCTCTGCTTTCCCAGAGACTCAGCATGTCACGGTGCTCGCTCTCGGCAGAAGCTTTTTTCTGAAAAGGCAAACGTACGGCTCCTTCTCCCACAGGGAAGGTGCCCAGCCCTGAAAACTAATGCAGTTTTTCACTATCCCTCTGCAGCCTATCCACAGGCACAACAGCTTTTGGGATCTCTCTTTCCCAGAGACTCAGCATGTCACGGTGCTCGTTCTCGGCAGAAGCTTTTTCTGAGAAGGCAAAAGTGTGGCTCCTTCTCCCACAGGGAAGGTGCCAGCCCTGAAAACTAATGCAGTTTTTCACTATCCCTCTGCAGCCTATTCACAGGCACAACAGCTTTTGGGATCTCTGCTTTCCCAGAGACTCAGCATGTCACGGTGCTCACTCTCGCCAGAGCCTTTTCTGAAAAGGCAAACTTACGGCTCCTTCTCCCACAGGGAAGGTGCCAGCCCTGAAAGATATTGCTGGTATTCACTATCCGTCTGCAGCCTATCTTTAGCCGCAACAGCACTGGGGATCTCTGCTTTCCCAGAGACTCAGCATGTCACGGTGCTCGCTCTCGGCAGAAGCTTTTTTCTGAAAAGGCAAACTTACGGCTCCTTCTCCCACAGGGAAGGTGCCAGCCCTGAAAACTAATGCAGTTTTTCACTATCCCTCTGCAGCCTATCCACAGGCACAACAGCTTTGGGGATCTCTGCTTTCCCAGAGACTCAGCATGTCACGGTGCTCGTTCTCGGCAGAAGCTTTTTCTGAGAAGGCAAAAGTGTGGCTCCTTCTCCCACAAGGAAGGTGCTAGCCCTGAAAGATCTTGCTGGTATTCACTATCCCTCTGCAGCCTATCCACAGGCACAACAGCTTTTGGGATCTCTGCTTTCCCAGAGACTCAGCATGTCACGGTGCTCGCTCTCGGCAGAAGCTTTTTTCTGAAAAGGCAAACTTACGGCTCCTTCTCCCACAGGGAAGGTGCCAGCCCTGAAAACTAATGCAGTTTTTCACTATCCCTCTGCAGCCTATCCACAGGCACAACAGCTTTTGGGATCTCTGCTTTCCCAGAGACTCAGCATGTCACGGTGCTCGTTCTCGGCAGAAGCTTTTTCTGAGAAGGCAAAAGTGTGGCTCCTT
>NW_026060803.1:12500-15000 GCF_929443795.1 Astur gentilis
CCGGCCTGAACACCGGCAGAGCCGGCCCGCCGGGAAGCCCCTCCGACGCGCCCTAAACGCCTCATCGATCAGTAAGGGAAGGGAGACGGGGAAGGAGCGGAGGCCCCACGGCCACGAGTCCTGGGACAACGACGGCCGCTCGCACCCGCCGCCACCCGGAGGAGGGCGGACGGCAGGCGCGGGGGCCCTGCGTGCGAGTGAGAGGGCAACGTCTGCGGAGAGGTGCAACGCCGGCCTGAACACCGGCAGAGCCGGCCCGCCGGGAAGCCCCTCCGACGCGCCCTAAACGCCTCATCGATCAGTAAGGGAAGGGAGACGGGGAAGGAGCGGAGGCCCCACGGCCACGGGTCCTGGGACAGCGACGGCCGCTCGCACCCGCCGCCACACGGAGGAGGGCGGACGGCAGGCGCGGGGGCCCTGCGTGCGAGTGAGAGGGCAACGTCTGCGGAGAGGTGCAACGCCGGCCTGAACACCGGCAGAGCCGGCCCGCCGGGAAGCCCCTCCGACGCGCCCTAAACGCCTCATCGATCAGTAAGGGAAGGGAGACGGGGAAGGAGCGGAGGCCCCACGGCCACGAGTCCTGGGACAACGACGGCCGCTCGCACCCGCCGCCACCCGGAGGAGGGCGGACGGCAGGCGCGGGGGCCCTGCGTGCGAGTGAGAGGGCAACGTCTGCGGAGAGGTGCAACGCCGGCCTGAACACCGGCAGAGCCGGCCCGCCGGGAAGCCCCTCCGACGCGCCCTAAACGCCTCATCGATCAGTAAGGGAAGGGAGACGGGGAAGGAGCGGAGGCCCCACGGCCACGAGTCCTGGGACAACGACGGCCGCTCGCACCCGCCGCCACCCGGAGGAGGGCGGACGGCAGGCGCGGGGGCCCTGCGTGCGAGTGAGAGGGCAACGTCTGCGGAGAGGTGCAACGCCGGCCTGAACACCGGCAGAGCCGGCCCGCCGGGAAGCCCCTCCGACGCGCCCTAAACGCCTCATCGATCAGTAAGGGAAGGGAGACGGGGAAGGAGCGGAGGCCCCACGGCCACGAGTCCTGGGACAACGACGGCCGCTCGCACCCGCCGCCACCCGGAGGAGGGCGGACGGCAGGCGCGGGGGCTCTGCGTGCGAGTGAGAGGGCAACGCCTGCGAGGGTTGCTCCAACGACCTGAACACCGGCAGAGCCGGCCCGCCGTGGAGGCTCTCCGACGCACCCGAGGACGCCTCAGCAGGCGCTGCCTGTGGGTCTGGATCAGTCAAATCAGGGAGCTGGAGGTGCCACGGGCCACGCCCGCTCCAGACAATGATTTTTCTGAGGCCAACGGGACAGGGTAGAAGGCCACGGCAGGCTCAACACCCCCAGCCCTTCCAGCGTTCGAGTGCCAACAGCCACCACCGGCTGCCGGTCTTTGCCCGCCCCGCAGGCAACTGCATGCCATCGGGGGGGGACGGACCTGGACCCATGCCCTGCACGGGTGTTGAGGGCCGGGGGAATGCCACGGAAGCTAGACAACCCCAGACGCCTGCGTTCGGCTTGCCAGCCACCAGGTACAGCCGCAATTTTCTCACCGCTTTGCGGCCCCCAGCTTAAGGCCAGAGAAAACGCGATGAGGTGCCGCCACCTCTAACCCGGAAAAACGCCGCAGACCTTTCCCACCGAGCCCTCCTGCAACCAGGCAAGCCGGGGCCAGCCGGACACCACAGGCCGCCCACACATGGCTCATGCCGGCAAAAAACAGGACGAGGCACTGCGGCCTCTCGCCTGTGCCATCACCGGGCCCTCGGGGGCTGGGGGGGAGCTGCGGCACGCACGAGAACCCCCAGCCGTCTGCATCCGGCTGCCGGCCACCAGGGCCGGCCGCCGCTCACGCTCTGCCCAATT
The DNA here is from genome assembly GCF_929443795.1 of Astur gentilis. Classification (NCBI taxonomy): domain Eukaryota; kingdom Metazoa; phylum Chordata; class Aves; order Accipitriformes; family Accipitridae; genus Astur; species Astur gentilis. The sequence continues at coordinate 14,369 of NW_026060803.1, forward strand.
CGTGGATGGGTTCCGGCTTAAGGCCAGAGAAAACGCGATGAGGTGCCGCCACCTCTAACCCGGAAAAACGCCGCAGACCTTTCCCACCGAGCCCTCCTGCAACCAGGCAAGCCGGGGCCAGCCGGACACCACAGGCCGCCCACACATGGCTCATGCCGGCAAAAAACAGGACGAGGCACTGTGGCCTCTCGCCTGTGCCATCACCGGGCCCTCGGGGGCTGGGGGGGAGCTGCGGCACGCACGAGAACCCCCAGCCGTCTGCATCCGGCTGCCGGCCACCAGGGCCGGCCGCCGCTCACGCTCTGCCCAATTCGTGGATGGGTTCCGGCTTAAGGCCAGAGAAAACGCGATGAGGTGCCGCCACCTCTAACCCGGAAAAACGCCGCAGACCTTTCCCACCGAGCCCTCCTGCAACCAGGCAAGCCGGGGCCAGCCGGACACCACAGGCCGCCCACACATGGCTCATGCCGGCAAAAAACAGGACGAGGCACTGCGGCCTCTCGCCTGTGCCATCACCGGGCCCTCGGGTGCTGGGGGGGGAGCTGCGGCACGCACGAGAACCCCCAGCCGTCTGCATCCGGCTGCCGGCCACCGGGAACCAGCTGCCACTCTGCCCACTCCAGCTTAAGGCC
>NW_026060803.1:20000-22500 GCF_929443795.1 Astur gentilis
GCTTTCTCTGTTACAGCCCGGGTGGTCGGCCGCTTCGCCGTCCGGCCTGCGCTCCGTGCCTGCCTACGGGCGATGGGCTCGGCTCCCGGTCGGACCCGTCCCTGGGAAAGCAGCAGCGGAGGTAGCCCAGTGATGAGGCCGCCGCCGCCGCCGCCGCCGCCGCCGCCGCCGCCGCCCCCTCCTCCTCCGAGCCGGGAGGGACCCGATCAGGTACCGGTCACGACCGAGGGTCGGGGAACGCGCGAGGGCCGCGCGACCCCTCGTCCGCCCGTCACGGCAGAGCCGGACGACCGGGACGAACCGGCTTTTGCTCGAAGGTCGGTGGATCGAGAAGAGGCCCAGCCCGGGAGAGACAGGGTGCAGGGCCGCCGCCCGCCAGGCTCTACAGCCGCCTGCCCTCCTTCGGCGGGCCGGCCGGGCTCGCCACGGCGGACGGGACGGGACGGGACGGGACGGGGACCGCCGCCGCCTCTGCCCGGTCCGCGGGCCCTGACGGCGAGACCAAGAATTAAAAAAAGGCGGGGGGGGGCCTGGGGAGGAAAGGCCGAGAAAATAAATAGATAAGGAAATGATAAGGAAAAAGGCACGGGGTGCGGGGGTTGCGCTTCCTAACGCAGAACTCATCAGGGACAGGGGCGGGTGGGTGGTCTGCAGGGAGGCCGGCCGGCGGGGGCAGGGCCGGCTTAGGACAGCGATTCAGCTGTCGCTCCCCGCGAATTGTTGATAGAACCTGACGAGCGCCGGCCCTCCGGTTGAGGAACTTCCGGTAAGGAAGGATGAACGAACCTCCGGTAACTGAGGCGTGGATTAATAGTTTTTCGACAGGGCGACACGGGCCGACTTCTGCCGCAGTGAATTAACATCCGCCGGGTCGAGCTCACGTGCGTAGCAAGCAAACAAGTCGGTCGAGAGACGAGCGCCAGGTGAGGAACGGCAGCCGGCCTAGGGAAGGCGTGCGCGCGTCATCCTCGGTAATGACTGAACGAGTAAGCATCGCTCGACAGCAAAGGGCGACAACGAGGTGAGTGAGACTGACGCGGCGTAAAAGTCTAATAAGCAATTCGGGCGCGATAACGCAGGGGCCGGAGAACGCTAACGTTGACCAAGAGCGTCGCAAGGTCCTAAAGGAGTGCCGCAATCGAACCTTCGGAGTCGGCGATTCGTACGACTTGCTACGACTCGTCGAGTCGCATTCCATCCGCGACGATCCGCTGGTAGGTACGGACGGACGGACGTAGGTACGTATCCGTTCCCTGGCGATTAACGCAGGCATGCAGGCCTTGCGCGCGTGAAGGAATGAGTTTTGTTAGCTGTTTAATGAACTGCCAGAAAGGCTATTGCCGCGTCGCGTTAAATCGGTCGGTAGGGAACGATCCGTACACGTTACGATCCAGCGTTGCTCCTCAACTGTTAGCAACTTCGATCGATGACGATTCATCGCGTATCGATTACTCTGTATTCGTTTAGGAGCGAATCCCACGCCGACGGTAGGACGCGGTACCCCGACGGCCACCGACTCGTACGGTACAGAGACGAGAGCGCAGCGTCGGCGCCGCCTCTTCCCGAAGAAGTCATTCCTTACCGATAGAGTACGCCGACTGCGGGTAACGATGGGCTCTCACGTTTTTGACGCGTGCCCGCCCGCGAGCGAGCGAGCGAGCGAGCGTGCTAAAGGACGAGATGTCGGACATGAGAAGTTTTCAAGAAGTGGAATCACGGAGCGGTCTTAGCAAACGAATCGGGACCAACCAGCCCGGAGCGCGGCCAGGCAGCGCAGGCCGACCCCTCGGCGTGGCCAGCTTTGCCCGGAGGCACAGGTAAGGAGGCCAGGCCTAGCCCGGAGGACCAGCCAGGGACACCGGGTCTACCCGGGAGCGCCAGTAGGGATACCAGGCTGGCCCCCAGAGGGTCAGGTAGGGGGGCCAGGCCTACCCCGGAGCGCCTGTAGGGACAGCGGGCGTACCCCGGAGCACCGGTAGGGGTACCGCTGCAACCCCGGAGGATCAGGTAGGGACGCCATCCACCCTGGAGCATCGGGTAGGGATACCGGGCCTACCCCGGGGGGGGGTTCAGGTAGGGAGGGCGGGGTCTAACCCCGCGCGCCTGTAGGGACAGCAGGCGTACCCCGGAGCACCGGTAGGGGTACCAAGCCTACACCCGGAGTACCGGGTGGGGGGAACGGTCCTAACCCGGAGTACCGGGTGGGGGTAACAAGCCTACCCCGGAGTACGGGCTGGGGGTACCGGTCCTACCCCGGAGTACCGGGTGGGGGGTACCTGTACCACCCCGGACACTCGGAAAAGGGACGCCAGACCAAGCCCGGAGCATCAGGTAGGGAGGTGGGGCCTTTCCCATCGAGTCAGGCAGGGAGGCCGGGTCTACCCGGCCCGCCCGGGCAGGGAGGCCGGCTCTACCCCCTCCGCCCACGCGAGCCGAGAGGCCAGGTCTGCCCGGCCCGCCCGGGCAGCGAGGCCAGGTCTAACCCTCCGCCCCACGCGGG
>NW_026060803.1:35000-45000 GCF_929443795.1 Astur gentilis
CGCCGGGAAGCCCCTCCGACGCGCCCTAAACGCCTCATCGGATCAGCAAGGGAAGGCAAACGAGGCAGGAGCGGAGGCCCCACGGCCACGGGTCCTGGGACAACGACGGCCGCTCGCACCCGCCGCCACCCGGAGGAGGGCGGACGGCAGGCGCGGGGGCCCTGCGTGCGAGTGAGAGGGCAACGTCTGCGGAGAGGTGCAACGCCGGCCTGAACACCGGCAGAGCCGGCCCGCCGGGAAGCCCCTCCGACGCGCCCTAAACGCCTCATCGATCAGTAAGGGAAGGGAGACGGGGAAGGAGCGGAGGCCCCACGGCCACGAGTCCTGGGACAACGACGGCCGCTCGCACCCGCCACCACCCGGAGGAGGGCGGACGGCAGGCGCGGGGGCCCTGCGTGCGAGTGAGAGGGCAACGTCTGCGGAGAGGTGCAACGCCGGCCTGAACACCGGCAGAGCCGGCCCGCCGGGAAGCCCCTCCGACGCGCCCTAAACGCCTCATCGATCAGTAAGGGAAGGGAGACGGGGAAGGAGCGGAGGCCCCACGGCCACGGGTCCTGGGACAGCGACGGCCGCTCGCACCCGCCGCCACCCGGAGGAGGGCGGACGGCAGGCGCGGGGGCCCTGCGTGCGAGTGAGAGGGCAACGTCTGCGGAGAGGTGCAACGCCGGCCTGAACACCGGCAGAGCCGGCCCGCCGGGAAGCCCCTCCGACGCGCCCTAAACGCCTCATCGATCAGTAAGGGAAGGGAGACGGGGAAGGAGCGGAGGCCCCACGGCCACGAGTCCTGGGACAACGACGGCCGCTCGCACCCGCCGCCACCCGGAGGAGGGCGGACGGCAGGCGCGGGGGCCCTGCGTGCGAGTGAGAGGGCAACGTCTGCGGAGAGGTGCAACGCCGGCCTGAACACCGGCAGAGCCGGCCCGCCGGGAAGCCCCTCCGACGCGCCCTAAACGCCTCATCGATCAGTAAGGGAAGGGAGACGGGGAAGGAGCGGAGGCCCCACGGCCACGAGTCCTGGGACAACGACGGCCGCTCGCACCCGCCGCCACCCGGAGGAGGGCGGACGGCAGGCGCGGGGGCCCTGCGTGCGAGTGAGAGGGCAACGTCTGCGGAGAGGTGCAACGCCGGCCTGAACACCGGCAGAGCCGGCCCGCCGGGAAGCCCCTCCGACGCGCCCTAAACGCCTCATCGATCAGTAAGGGAAGGGAGACGGGGAAGGAGCGGAGGCCCCACGGCCACGAGTCCTGGGACAGCGACGGCCGCTCGCACCCGCCGCCACCCGGAGGAGGGCGGACGGCAGGCGCGGGGGCCCTGCGTGCGAGTGAGAGGGCAACGTCTGCGGAGAGGTGCAACGCCGGCCTGAACACCGGCAGAGCCGGCCCGCCGGGAAGCCCCTCCGACGCGCCCTAAACGCCTCATCGATCAGTAAGGGAAGGGAGACGGGGAAGGAGCGGAGGCCCCACGGCCACGAGTCCTGGGACAACGACGGCCGCTCGCACCCGCCGCCACCCGGAGGAGGGCGGACAGCAGGCGCGGGGGCTCTGCGTGCGAGTGAGAGGGCAACGCCTGCGAGGGTTGCTCCAACGACCTGAACACCGGCAGAGCCGGCCCGCCGTGGAGGCTCTCCGACGCACCCGAGGACGCCTCAGCAGGCGCTGCCTGTGGGTCTGGATCAGTCAAATCAGGGAGCTGGAGGTGCCACGGGCCACGCCCGCTCCAGACAATGATTTTTCTGAGGCCAACGGGACAGGGTAGAAGGCCACGGCAGGCTCAACACCCCCAGCCCTTCCAGCGTTCGAGTGCCAACAGCCACCACCGGCTGCCGGTCTTTGCCCGCCCCGCAGGCAACTGCATGCCATCGGGGGGGGACGGACCTGGACCCATGCCCTGCACGGGTGTTGAGGGCCGGGGGAATGCCACGGAAGCTAGACAACCCCAGACGCCTGCGTTCGGCTTGCCAGCCACCAGGTACAGCCGCAATTTTCTCACCGCTTTGCGGCCCCCAGCTTAAGGCCAGAGAAAACGCGATGAGGTGCCGCCACCTCTAACCCGGAAAAACGCCGCAGACCTTTCCCACCGAGCCCTCCTGCAACCAGGCAAGCCGGGGCCAGCCGGACACCACAGGCCGCCCACACATGGCTCATGCCGGCAAAAAACAGGACGAGGCACTGCGGCCTCTCGCCTGTGCCATCACCGGGCCCTCGGGGGCTGGGGGGGAGCTGCGGCACGCACGAGAACCCCCAGCCGTCTGCATCCGGCTGCCGGCCACCAGGGCCGGCCGCCGCTCACGCTCTGCCCAATTCGTGGATGGGTTCCGGCTTAAGGCCAGAGAAAACGCGATGAGGTGCCGCCACCTCTAACCCGGAAAAACGCCGCAGACCTTTCCCACCGAGCCCTCCTGCAACCAGGCAAGCCGGGGCCAGCCGGACACCACAGGCCGCCCACACATGGCTCATGCCGGCAAAAAACAGGACGAGGCACTGCGGCCTCTCGCCTGTGCCATCACCGGGCCCTCGGGGGCTGGGGGGGAGCTGCGGCACGCACGAGAACCCCCAGCCGTCTGCATCCGGCTGCCGGCCACCAGGGCCGGCCGCCGCTCACGCTCTGCCCAATTCGTGGATGGGTTCCGGCTTAAGGCCAGAGAAAACGCGATGAGGTGCCGCCACCTCTAACCCGGAAAAACGCCGCAGACCTTTCCCACCGAGCCCTCCTGCAACCAGGCAAGCCGGGGCCAGCCGGACACCACAGGCCGCCCACACATGGCTCATGCCGGCAAAAAACAGGACGAGGCACTGCGGCCTCTCGCCTGTGCCATCACCGGGCCCTCGGGTGCTGGGGGGGGAGCTGCGGCACGCACGAGAACCCCCAGCCGTCTGCATCCGGCTGCCGGCCACCGGGAACCAGCTGCCACTCTGCCCACTCCAGCTTAAGGCCAGAGAAAGGACGAGGTGCCGCCACCTCGCCCACCCATCACCGGGCCCTCAGGAGCCGGCGGCGGCCGCGGCGGGCTGGACGCTCACGGGCAGCTGCCCTCGCATATACCAGCGCTCACCTTTGCCATCATCGGGCCCTCCGAGGCCGGGAGAAAGCCGAGGCAGGTTCGGTTCCACCCGGTCTTACCGCGTTCGAGTGCCGGTGGCCACCGCCGGCCACCGGGCTTTGCCCAGCAGAATCCACCTTTACAGTTCTCGCACCCCGGGGTCAGCGGCCACCGCAGCCTGCCAGACCCTCGCAGGCACCGGTCTGGCATATTTGGAAAACGATGGGACACACAGGCCGAAGACATCGAAAGAGGGAGCCGAGCCACCACGGAAGCCGCCACCACAACGACCGCCCAGGGCCCCACTTCACCGGCTGAGCCGCAGGCCTTGCAGCCGCTGACTAGCGCTGCTCCGTGCACCCGTTACCACTAGCTCCTATAATATGGGAAAGCACGCCCCCGCCCCCGGCCGGCTCCAAGAGTGCCGTGCCTGCCCACCGGGGAGACCGGCCAATGACACCGACTTTTACGATGACGTAACTGGAGGCAGCGAAAAACAGCGACCCCTTCGCCAGCTCCGTGGAAGCGGCGGGGCTATCAGGTCTACCTCACAGCTCCCGAAATGCGGCTAAGTACCGCCGGACCCAGGTAGACCTGGCGGCCCTTTTCACCGGCCGCTCCGGCAGCGACACCCCCGCGTCCTCCGGGCGCCGCCGGCGGCCGCGCCGGCCTCCGGAGCCGGGTAGACCTGGCAGCCGGCCTCCGGAACCGGGTAGACCTGGCAGCCGGCCTCCGGAACCGGGTAGACCTGGCAGCCGGCCTCCGGAGCTGGGTAGACCTGGCAGCCGGCCTCCGGAACCGGGTAGACCTGGCAGCCCTTTTCACCGGCCGCTCCGGCAGCGACACCCCGCGTCCTGCGGGCGCCGACGGCGGACGCGCCGGCCTCCGGAGCTGGGTAGACCTGGCAGCCGGCCTCCGGAGCTGGGTAGACCTGGCAGCCGGCCTCCGGAGCCGGGTAGACCTGGCGGCCCTTTTCACCGGCCGCTCCGGCAGCGACACCCCGCGTCCTCCGGGCGCCGCCGGCGGCCGCGCAGCCTCCGGAGCTGGGTAGACCTGGCAGCCGGCCTCCGGAGCCGGGTAGACCTGGCGGCCCTTTTCACCGGCCGCTCCGGCAGCGACACCCCGCGTCCTCCGGGCGCCGACGGCGGCCGCGCCGGCCTCCGGAGCTGGGTAGACCTGGCAGCCGGCCTCCGGAGCCGGGTAGACCTGGCGGCCCTTTTCACCGGCCGCTCCGGCAGCGACACCCCGCGTCCTCCGGGCGCCGCCGGCGGCCGCGCAGCCTCCGGAGCTGGGTAGACCTGGCAGCCGGCCTCCGGAGCCGGGTAGACCTGGCGGCCCTTTTCACCGGCCGCTCCGGCAGCGACACCCCGCGTCCTCCGGGCGCCGCCGGCGGCCGCGCCGGCCTCCGGAGCTGGGTAGACCTGGCAGACGGCCTCCGGAGCCGGGTAGACCTGGCGGTCCTTTTCACCGGCCGCTCCGGCAGCAACAGCCCGCGTCCTGCTTTTAACACCCCCCCCCCCCCCCCCCCCCTTTTTTTTTTTTTTTTTTTTTTTTTTTGGACGTTTTAGTTTTTTTAAGAAAGTAAATCCATGGAATACATATCTGCGATCCTGCTGGCACCGCCACCCCCTCCACCCCCCGCCCCCCCCATTTTTTTTTTTTTTTTTTATGTTTTTTTTGGACGTTTTACTTTTTTTAAGAAAGTAAATCCGTGGAATACATATCTGCGATCCTGCTGGCACCGCCACCCCCCGCCCCCCGCATTTTTTTTTTTTTTGGACGTTTTACTTTTTTTAAGAAAGTAAATCCGTGGAATACATATCTGCGATCCTGCTGGCACCGCCACCCCTCCACCCCCCGCCCCCCGCATTTTTTTTTTTTTTTTTATTTTTTTTTTGGGACGTTTTACTTTTTTTAAGAAAGTAAATCCGTGGCATACATATCTGCGATCCTGCTGGCACCGCCACCCCTCCACCCCCCGCCCCCCGCATTTTTTTTTTTTTTTGGACGTTTTACTTTTTTTAAGAAAGTAAATCCGTGGAATACATATCTGCGATCCTGCTGGCACCGCCACCCCTCCACCCCCCGCCCCCCGCATTTTTTTTTTTTTTTTTATTTTTTTTTTGGGACGTTTTACTTTTTTTAAGAAAGTAAATCCGTGGCATACATATCTGCGATCCTGCTGGCACCGCCACCCCACCACCCCCCCCCCCCCGCATTTTTTTTTTTTTTTGGACGTTTTACTTTTTTTAAGAAAGTAAATCCGTGGCATACATATCTGCGATCCTGCTGGCACCGCCACCCCTCCACCCCCCGCCCCCCGCATTTTTTTTTTTTTTTTTATTTTTTTTTTGGGACGTTTTACTTTTTTTAAGAAAGTAAATCCGTGGCATACATATCTGCGATCCTGCTGGCACCGCCACCCCTCCACCCCCCGCCCCCCGCATTTTTTTTTTTTTTTGGACGTTTTACTTTTTTTAAGAAAGTAAATCCGTGGCATACATATCTGCGATCCTGCTGGCACCGCCACCCCTCCACCCCCCGCCCCCCGCCTTTTTTTTTTTTTTTTGGACGTTTTACTTTTTTTAAGAAAGTAAATCCGTGGAATACATATCTGCGATCCTGCTGGCACCGCCACCCCCCCGCCCCCCGCATTTTTTTTTTTTTTTTGGACGTTTTACTTTTTTTAAGAAAGTAAATCCGTGGAATACATATCTGCGATCCTGCTGGCACCGCCGCCCCTCCACCCCCCGCCCCCCGCATTTTTTTTTTTTTTTTTTTTTTTTTTGGACGTTTTACTTTTTTTAAGAAAGTAAATCCGTGGAATACATATCTGCGATCCTGCTGGCACCGCCACCCCTCCACCCCCCGCCCCCCGCCTGTTTTTTTTTTTTTGGACGTTTTACTTTTTTTAAGAAAGTAAATCCGTGGAATACATATCTGCGATCCTGCTGGCACCGCCACCCCCCGCCCCCCGCATTTTTTTTTTTTTTGGACGTTTTACTTTTTTTAAGAAAGTAAATCCGTGGAATACATATCTGCGATCCTGCTGGCACCGCCACCCCTCCACCCCCCGCCCCCCGCATTTTTTTTTATTTTTTTATTTTTTTTTGGACGTTTTACTTTTTTTAAGAAAGTAAATCCGTGGAATACATATCTGCGATCCTGCTGGCACCGCCACCCCCCCGCCCCCCGCATTTTTTTTTTTTTTTTGGACGTTTTACTTTTTTTAAGAAAGTAAATCCGTGGAATACATATCTGCGATCCTGCTGGCACCGCCACCCCCCGCCCCCCGCATTTTTTTTTTTTTTTGGACGTTTTACTTTTTTTAAGAAAGTAAATCCGTGGAATACATATCTGCGATCCTGCTGGCACCGCCACCCCCCCCCCCCCCGCATTTTTTTTTTTTTTTTGGACGTTTTACTTTTTTTAAGAAAGTAAATCCGTGGAATACATATCTGCGATCCTGCTGGCACCGCCACCCCCCGCCCCCCGCATTTTTTTTTTTTTTTGGACGTTTTACTTTTTTTAAGAAAGTAAATCCGTGGAATACATATCTGCGATCCTGCTGGCACCGCCACCCCTCCACCCCCCGCCCCCCGCCTTTTTTTTTTTTTTGGACGTTTTACTTTTTTTAAGAAAGTAAATCCGTGGAATACATATCTGCGATCCTGCTGGCACCGCCACCCCTCCACCCCCCGCCCCCGCGACAGGCGCGCGCACACGCGCGCACACACACACGCACGCACACACACACACACACACACATCGCGATGCAGGCGCACACAGATAGACGCACCCCTGCACGGCTGTGCTCCCCCTCCCTCCCCGCGCTGCAATCCCCGACCTGCAAGCCTGTAGGTGCAGCCCCCGCCCCCTCCCGATCGCAGACTCTCCGGCGTCTCGGAGACGGGGGTGGGGTGGGGGGCGGGTGGCTGGGTGGGGCGGTCTGCAGCCCGGCAACGGGGCCCGCGGAAACTGTGGTGTTTCCCGCCACGGGAACGGTCCGCTGCTCAGTCGTGGCGGCAGCGGCGGCGGGGAAAGGAGGCTGGCAAAGAGCGGGGCGAGAGCGGCTGGCGAGCAGGCGGGGAGCCTGGCGCAGAGGTAGGCTGGCGAGGGGGGATGGTGTCTCTTTTCGGAGAAGGCTTCTGTTTGGATCGGTTGGAGTTTTTTTTTTTTTTCTTACTTCTGTCCCACGTCCACGTCCCCGTCCCCGTCCCCGTCCCCGTCCCCGTCCCCCTCCGGTCATTTAGTTTTCCACCCGCGGCGGGGGCGGGCAGGAGTGCAGCAGGGCGAGTGGGTGGCTGACTGAGAAAGGAAGGCGGGAGCGGGGCCACGGGTGCGGCAGGAGAGGGACTCAGCAGCTGGGAGTTAGAGACGGCGCGGCACCGGGGCCTCCCCCCTCCCGCCCGGGCACGGAGCCGGCAGGGACGCCGCAGGGTCCTAAAGTCTCCCGCCTTCCATCCCCGGGGCGGCAAACCTGGTGGCGGAAGGGGGGAGCGGGGGCAGTGAGGCTCGGCGCGAACTGCGAGGCAAGGGGGGGGTGGGCGGCGGCGTGTGTGTGTGGTGTGTGTCTGCGTAGCGGCGGGCCCGGGGAAGGGTGCGGGGGGGGGGCGGGGGGGGGGGGGGGGGGGGGGGGTCAGCCCGGGGGCCTGTTTCGAAGGGGGGGGTGTGTGTGCGTGGTGGGGGTGGTGGTGGCGGCAGTGGTGGTGGTGGTGTGCGCGCGTGCGCTCTTTGAGCCCACGACTGTGAGCGGGGCAGCGGGTGGAGGGTGTCTAAGGGCGGGTGAGCGGCTGCAGCGGCGGGCGGTGGGCGTTCGGGCCGGGGGCCTGTTTTGGCGGGGCGCGGGCGCGCACGCAGATGGAAATGAGAAAGATTTGCAACGGTGTCGCTAACGCCGCTTTCTCTGTTACAGCCCGGGTGGTCGGCCGCTTCGCCGTCCGGCCTGCGCTCCGTGCCTGCCTACGGGCGATGGGCTCGGCTCCCGGTCGGACCCGTCCCTGGGAAAGCAGCAGCGGAGGTAGCCCAGTGATGAGGCCGCCGCCGCCGCCGCCGCCGCCCCGCCGCCGCCGCCGCCCCCTCCTCCTCCGAGCCGGGAGGGACCCGATCAGGTACCGGTCACGACCGAGGGTCGGGGAACGCGCGAGGGCCGCGCGACCCCCTCGTCCGCCCGTCACGGCAGAGCCGGACGACCGGGACGAACCGGCTTTTGCTCGAAGGTCGGTGGATCGAGAAGAGGCCCAGCCCGGGAGAGACAGGGTGCAGGGCCGCCGCCCGCCAGGCTCTACAGCCGCCTGCCCTCCTTCGGCGGGCCGGCCGGGCTCGCCACGGCGGACGGGACGGGACGGGACGGGACGGGGACCGCCGCCGCCTCTGCCCGGTCCGCGGGCCCTGACGGCGAGACCAAGAATTAAAAAAAGGCGGGGGGGGGCCTGGGGAGGAAAGGCCGAGAAAATAAATAGATAAGGAAATGATAAGGAAAAAGGCACGGGGTGCGGGGGTTGCGCTTCCTAACGCAGAACTCATCAGGGACAGGGGCGGGTGGGTGGTCTGCAGGGAGGCCGGCCGGCGGGGGCAGGGCCGGCTTAGGACAGCGATTCAGCTGTCGCTCCCCGCGAATTGTTGATAGAACCTGACGAGCGCCGGCCCTCCGGTTGAGGAACTTCCGGTAAGGAAGGATGAACGAACCTCCGGTAACTGAGGCGTGGATTAATAGTTTTTCGACAGGGCGACACGGGCCGACTTCTGCCGCAGTGAATTAACATCCGCCGGGTCGAGCTCACGTGCGTAGCAAGCAAACAAGTCGGTCGAGAGACGAGCGCCAGGTGAGGAACGGCAGCCGGCCTAGGGAAGGCGTGCGCGCGTCATCCTCGGTAATGACTGAACGAGTAAGCATCGCTCGACAGCAAAGGGCGACAACGAGGTGAGTGAGACTGACGCGGCGTAAAAGTCTAATAAGCAATTCGGGCGCGATAACGCAGGGGCCGGAGAACGCTAACGTTGACCAAGAGCGTCGCAAGGTCCTAAAGGAGTGCCGCAATCGAACCTTCGGAGTCGGCGATTCGTACGACTTGCTACGACTCGTCGAGTCGCATTCCATCCGCGACGATCCGCTGGTAGGTACGGACGGACGGACGTAGGTACGTATCCGTTCCCTGGCGATTAACGCAGGCATGCAGGCCTTGCGCGCGTGAAGGAATGAGTTTTGTTAGCTGTTTAATGAACTGCCAGAAAGGCTATTGCCGCGTCGCGTTAAATCGGTCGGTAGGGAACGATCCGTACACGTTACGATCCAGCGTTGCTCCTCAACTGTTAGCAACTTCGATCGATGACGATTCATCGCGTATCGATTACTCTGTATTCGTTTAGGAGCGAATCCCACGCCGACGGTAGGACGCGGTACCCCCGACGGCCACCGACTCGTACGGTACAGAGACGAGAGCGCAGCGTCGGCGCCGCCTCTTCCCGAAGAAGTCATTCCTTACCGATAGAGTACGCCGACTGCGGGTAACGATGGGCTCTCACGTTTTTGACGCGTGCCCGCCCGCGAGCGAGCGAGCGAGCGAGCGAGCGTGCTAAAGGACGAGATGTCGGACATGAGAAGTTTTCAAGAAGTGGAATCACGGAGCGGTCTTAGCAAACGAATCGGGACCAACCAGCCCGGAGCGCGGCCAGGCAGCGCAGGCCGACCCCTCGGCGTGGCCAGCTTTGCCCGGAGGCACAGGTAAGGAGGCCAGGCCTAGCCCGGAGGACCAGCCAGGGACACCGGGTCTACCCGGGAGCGCCAGTAGGGATACCAGGCTGGCCCCCAGAGGGTCAGGTAGGGGGGCCAGGCCTACCCCGGAGCGCCTGTAAGGGACAGCGGGCGTACCCCGGAGCACCGGTAGGGGTATAGGGGTACCGCTGCAACCCCGGAGGGATCAGGTAGGGACGCCATCCACCCTGGAGCATCGGGTAGGG
>NW_026060804.1:0-103347 GCF_929443795.1 Astur gentilis
AGACTCAGCATGTCACGGTGCTCGCTCTCGGCAGAAGCTTTTTTCTGAAAAGGCAAACTTACGGCTCCTTCTCCCACAGGGAAGGTGCCAGCCCTGAAAACTAATGCAGTTTTTCACTATCCCTCTGCAGCCTATCCACAGGCACAACAGCTTTGGGGATCTCTGCTTTCCCAGAGACTCAGCATGTCACGGTGCTCGCTCTCGGCAGAAGCTTTTTTCTGAAAAGGCAAACTTACGGCTCCTTCTCCCACAGGGAAGGTGCCAGCCCTGAAAACTAATGCAGTTTTTCACTATCCCTCTGCAGCCTATCCACAGGCACAACAGCTTTGGGGATCTCTGCTTTCCCAGAGACTCAGCATGTCACGGTGCTCGCTCTCGGCAGAAGCTTTTTTCTGAAAAGGCAAACTTACGGCTCCTTCTCCCACAGGGAAGGTGCTAGCCCTGAAAACTAATGCAGTTTTTCACTATCCCTCTGCAGCCTATCCACAGGCACAACAGCACTGGGGATCTCTGCTTTCCCAGAGACTCAGCATGTCACGGTGCTCGCTCTCGGCAGAAGCTTTTTTCTGAAAAGGCAAACTTACGGCTCCTTCTCCCACAGGGAAGGTGCCAGCCCTGAAAACTAATGCAGTTTTTCACTATCCCTCTGCAGCCTATCCACAGGCACAACAGCTTTGGGGATCTCTGCTTTCCCAGAGACTCAGCATGTCACGGTGCTCGCTCTCGGCAGAAGCTTTTTTCTGAAAAGGCAAACTTACGGCTCCTTCTCCCACAGGGAAGGTGCTAGCCCTGAAAACTAATGCAGTTTTTCACTATCCCTCTGCAGCCTATCCACAGGCACAACAGCTTTGGGGATCTCTGCTTTCCCAGAGACTCAGCATGTCACGGTGCTCGTTCTCGGCAGAAGCTTTTTCTGAGAAGGCAAAAGTGTGGCTCCTTCTCCCACAAGGAAGGTGCCAGCCCTGAAAGATCTTGCTGGTATTCACTATCCTCCTGCAGCCTATCCACAGGCACAACAGCTTTTGGGATCTCTGCTTTCCCAGAGACTCAGCATGTCACGGTGCTCGCTCTCGGCAGAAGCTTTTTTCTGAAAAGGCAAACTTACGGCTCCTTCTCCCACAGGGAAGGTGCCAGCCCTGAAAACTAATGCAGTTTTTCACTATCCCTCTGCAGCCTATCCACAGGCACAACAGCTTTGGGGATCTCTGCTTTCCCAGAGACTCAGCATGTCACGGTGCTCGCTCTCGGCAGAAGCTTTTTTCTGAAAAGGCAAACTTACGGCTCCTTCTCCCACAGGGAAAGTGCCAGCCCTGAAAACTAATGCAGTTTTTCACTATCCCTCTGCAGCCTATCCACAGGCACGACAGCTTTTGGGATCTCTGCTTTCCCAGAGACTCAGCATGTCACGGTGCTCGCTCTCGGCAGAAGCTTTTTTCTGAAAAGGCAAACTTACGGCTCCTTCTCCCACAGGGAAGGTGCCAGCCCTGAAAAACTAATGCAGTTTTTCACTATCCCTCTGCAGCCTATCCACAGGCACAACAGCTTTGGGGATCTCTGCTTTCCCAGAGACTCAGCATGTCACGGTGCTCGCTCTCGGCAGAAGCTTTTTTCTGAAAAGGCAAACTTACGGCTCCTTCTCCCACAGGGAAGGTGCTAGCCCTGAAAACTAATGCAGTTTTTCACTATCCCTCTGCAGCCTATCCACAGGCACAACAGCTTTGGGGATCTCTGCTTTCCCAGAGACTCAGCATGTCACGGTGCTCGCTCTCGGCAGAAGCTTTTTTCTGAAAAGGCAAACTTACGGCTCCTTCTCCCACAGGGAAGGTGCCAGCCCTGAAAACTAATGCAGTTTTTCACTATCCCTCTGCAGCCTATCCACAGGCACAACAGCTTTGGGGATCTCTGCTTTCCCAGAGACTCAGCATGTCACGGTGCTCGCTCTCGGCAGAAGCTTTTTTCTGAAAAGGCAAACTTACGGCTCCTTCTCCCACAGGGAAGGTGCCAGCCCTGAAAACTAATGCAGTTTTTCACTATCCCTCTGCAGCCTATCCACAGGCACAACAGCTTTGGGGATCTCTGCTTTCCCAGAGACTCAGCATGTCACGGTGCTCGCTCTCGGCAGAAGCTTTTTTCTGAAAAGGCAAACTTACGGCTCCTTCTCCCACAGGGAAGGTGCTAGCCCTGAAAACTAATGCAGTTTTTCACTATCCCTCTGCAGCCTATCCACAGGCACAACAGCTTTGGGGATCTCTGCTTTCCCAGAGACTCAGCATGTCACGGTGCTCGCTCTCGGCAGAAGCTTTTTTCTGAAAAGGCAAACTTACGGCTCCTTCTCCCACAGGGAAGGTGCCAGCCCTGAAAACTAATGCAGTTTTTCACTATCCCTCTGCAGCCTATCCACAGGCACAACAGCTTTGGGGATCTCTGCTTTCCCAGAGACTCAGCATGTCACGGTGCTCGCTCTCGGCAGAAGCTTTTTTCTGAAAAGGCAAACTTACGGCTCCTTCTCCCACAGGGAAGGTGCTAGCCCTGAAAACTAATGCAGTTTTTCACTATCCCTCTGCAGCCTATCCACAGGCACAACAGCTTTTGGGATCTCTGCTTTCCCAGAGACTCAGCATGTCACGGTGCTCGCTCTCGGCAGAAGCTTTTTTCTGAAAAGGCAAACTTACGGCTCCTTCTCCCACAGGGAAGGTGCCAGCCCTGAAAACTAATGCAGTTTTTCACTATCCCTCTGCAGCCTATCCACAGGCACAACAGCTTTGGGGATCTCTGCTTTCCCAGAGACTCAGCATGTCACGGTGCTCGCTCTCGGCAGAAGCTTTTTTCTGAAAAGGCAAACTTACGGCTCCTTCTCCCACAGGGAAGGTGCTAGCCCTGAAAACTAATGCAGTTTTTCACTATCCCTCTGCAGCCTATCCACAGGCACAACAGCTTTTGGGATCTCTGCTTTCCCAGAGACTCAGCATGTCACGGTGCTCGCTCTCGGCAGAAGCATTTTTCTGAAAAGGCAAACTTACGGCTCCTTCTCCCACAGGGAAGGTGCCAGCCCTGAAAACTAATGCAGTTTTTCACTATCCCTCTGCAGCCTATCCACAGGCACAACAGCTTTGGGGATCTCTGCTTTCCCAGAGACTCAGCATGTCACGGTGCTCGCTCTCGGCAGAAGCTTTTTTCTGAAATGCAAACTTACGGCTCCTTCTCCCACAGGGAAGGTGCCAGCCCTGAAAACTAATGCAGTTTTTCACTATCCCTCTGCAGCCTATCCACAGGCACAACAGCTTTGGGGATCTCTTCTTTCCCAGAGACTCAGCATGTCACGGTGCTCGCTCTCGGCAGAAGCTTTTTTCTGAAAAGGCAAACTTACGGCTCCTTCTCCCACAGGGAAGGTGCCAGCCCTGAAAACTAATGCAGTTTTTCACTATCCCTCTGCAGCCTATCCACAGGCACAACAGCTTTGGGGATCTCTGCTTTCCCAGAGACTCAGCATGTCACGGTGCTCGCTCTCGGCAGAAGCTTTTTTCTGAAATGCAAACTTACGGCTCCTTCTCCCACAGGGAAGGTGCCAGCCCTGAAAACTAATGCAGTTTTTCACTATCCCTCTGCAGCCTATCCACAGGCACAACAGCTTTGGGGATCTCTGCTTTCCCAGAGACTCAGCATGTCACGGTGCTCGCTCTCGGCAGAAGCTTTTTTCTGAAAAGGCAAACTTACGGCTCCTTCTCCCACAGGGAAGGTGCTAGCCCTGAAAACTAATGCAGTTTTTCACTATCCCTCTGCAGCCTATCCACAGGCACAACAGCTTTGGGGATCTCTGCTTTCCCAGAGACTCAGCATGTCACGGTGCTCGCTCTCGGCAGAAGCTTTTTTCTGAAAAGGCAAACTTACGGCTCCTTCTCCCACAGGGAAGGTGCTAGCCCTGAAAACTAATGCAGTTTTTCACTATCCCTCTGCAGCCTATCCACAGGCACAACAGCTTTGGGGATCTCTGCTTTCCCAGAGACTCAGCATGTCACGGTGCTCGTTCTCGGCAGAAGCTTTTTCTGAGAAGGCAAAAGTGTGGCTCCTTCTCCCACAAGGAAGGTGCCAGCCCTGAAAGATCTTGCTGGTATTCACTATCCTCCTGCAGCCTATCCACAGGCACAACAGCTTTTGGGATCTCTGCTTTCCCAGAGACTCAGCATGTCACGGTGCTCGCTCTCGGCAGAAGCTTTTTTCTGAAAAGGCAAACTTACGGCTCCTTCTCCCACAGGGAAGGTGCCAGCCCTGAAAACTAATGCAGTTTTTCACTATCCCTCTGCAGCCTATCCACAGGCACAACAGCTTTGGGGATCTCTGCTTTCCCAGAGACTCAGCATGTCACGGTGCTCGCTCTCGGCAGAAGCTTTTTTCTGAAAAGGCAAACTTACGGCTCCTTCTCCCACAGGGAAAGTGCCAGCCCTGAAAACTAATGCAGTTTTTCACTATCCCTCTGCAGCCTATCCACAGGCACAACAGCTTTGGGGATCTCTGCTTTCCCAGAGACTCAGCATGTCACGGTGCTCGCTCTCGGCAGAAGCTTTTTTCTGAAAAGGCAAACTTACGGCTCCTTCTCCCACAGGGAAGGTGCCAGCCCTGAAAACTAATGCAGGTTTTCACTATCCCTCTGCAGCCTATCCACAGGCACAACAGCTTTGGGGATCTCTGCTTTCCCAGAGACTCAGCATGTCACGGTGCTCGCTCTCGGCAGAAGCTTTTTTCTGAAAAGGCAAACTTACGGCTCCTTCTCCCACAGGGAAGGTGCTAGCCCTGAAAACTAATGCAGTTTTTCACTATCCCTCTGCAGCCTATCCACAGGCACAACAGCTTTGGGGATCTCTGCTTTCCCAGAGACTCAGCATGTCACGGTGCTCGCTCTCGGCAGAAGCTTTTTTCTGAAAAGGCAAACTTACGGCTCCTTCTCCCACAGGGAAGGTGCCAGCCCTGAAAACTAATGCAGTTTTTCACTATCCCTCTGCAGCCTATCCACAGGCACAACAGCTTTGGGGATCTCTGCTTTCCCAGAGACTCAGCATGTCACGGTGCTCGCTCTCGGCAGAAGCTTTTTTCTGAAAAGGCAAACTTACGGCTCCTTCTCCCACAGGGAAGGTGCCAGCCCTGAAAACTAATGCAGTTTTTCACTATCCCTCTGCAGCCTATCCACAGGCACAACAGCTTTGGGGATCTCTGCTTTCCCAGAGACTCAGCATGTCACGGTGCTCGCTCTCGGCAGAAGCTTTTTTCTGAAAAGGCAAACTTACGGCTCCTTCTCCCACAGGGAAGGTGCCAGCCCTGAAAACTAATGCAGTTTTTCACTATCCCTCTGCAGCCTATCCACAGGCACAACAGCTTTGGGGATCTCTGCTTTCCCAGAGACTCAGCATGTCACGGTGCTCGCTCTCGGCAGAAGCTTTTTTCTGAAAAGGCAAACTTACGGCTCCTTCTCCCACAGGGAAGGTGCCAGCCCTGAAAACTAATGCAGTTTTTCACTATCCCTCTGCAGCCTATCCACAGGCACAACAGCTTTGGGGATCTCTGCTTTCCCAGAGACTCAGCATGTCACGGTGCTCGCTCTCGGCAGAAGCTTTTTTCTGAAAAGGCAAACTTACGGCTCCTTCTCCCACAGGGAAGGTGCTAGCCCTGAAAACTAATGCAGTTTTTCACTATCCCTCTGCAGCCTATCCACAGGCACAACAGCTTTGGGGATCTCTGCTTTCCCAGAGACTCAGCATGTCACGGTGCTCGCTCTCGGCAGAAGCTTTTTTCTGAAAAGGCAAACTTACGGCTCCTTCTCCCACAGGGAAGGTGCTAGCCCTGAAAACTAATGCAGTTTTTCACTATCCCTCTGCAGCCTATCCACAGGCACAACAGCTTTGGGGATCTCTGCTTTCCCAGAGACTCAGCATGTCACGGTGCTCGTTCTCGGCAGAAGCTTTTTCTGAGAAGGCAAAAGTGTGGCTCCTTCTCCCACAAGGAAGGTGCCAGCCCTGAAAGATCTTGCTGGTATTCACTATCCTCCTGCAGCCTATCCACAGGCACAACAGCTTTTGGGATCTCTGCTTTCCCAGAGACTCAGCATGTCACGGTGCTCGCTCTCGGCAGAAGCTTTTTTCTGAAAAGGCAAACTTACGGCTCCTTCTCCCACAGGGAAGGTGCCAGCCCTGAAAACTAATGCAGTTTTTCACTATCCCTCTGCAGCCTATCCACAGGCACAACAGCTTTGGGGATCTCTGCTTTCCCAGAGACTCAGCATGTCACGGTGCTCGCTCTCGGCAGAAGCTTTTTTCTGAAAAGGCAAACTTACGGCTCCTTCTCCCACAGGGAAAGTGCCAGCCCTGAAAACTAATGCAGTTTTTCACTATCCCTCTGCAGCCTATCCACAGGCACAACAGCTTTGGGGATCTCTGCTTTCCCAGAGACTCAGCATGTCACGGTGCTCGCTCTCGGCAGAAGCTTTTTTCTGAAAAGGCAAACTTACGGCTCCTTCTCCCACAGGGAAGGTGCCAGCCCTGAAAACTAATGCAGGTTTTCACTATCCCTCTGCAGCCTATCCACAGGCACAACAGCTTTGGGGATCTCTGCTTTCCCAGAGACTCAGCATGTCACGGTGCTCGCTCTCGGCAGAAGCTTTTTTCTGAAAAGGCAAACTTACGGCTCCTTCTCCCACAGGGAAGGTGCTAGCCCTGAAAACTAATGCAGTTTTTCACTATCCCTCTGCAGCCTATCCACAGGCACAACAGCTTTGGGGATCTCTGCTTTCCCAGAGACTCAGCATGTCACGGTGCTCGCTCTCGGCAGAAGCTTTTTTCTGAAAAGGCAAACTTACGGCTCCTTCTCCCACAGGGAAGGTGCCAGCCCTGAAAACTAATGCAGTTTTTCACTATCCCTCTGCAGCCTATCCACAGGCACAACAGCTTTGGGGATCTCTGCTTTCCCAGAGACTCAGCATGTCACGGTGCTCGCTCTCGGCAGAAGCTTTTTTCTGAAAAGGCAAACTTACGGCTCCTTCTCCCACAGGGAAGGTGCCAGCCCTGAAAACTAATGCAGTTTTTCACTATCCCTCTGCAGCCTATCCACAGGCACAACAGCTTTTGGGATCTCTGCTTTCCCAGAGACTCAGCATGTCACGGTGCTCGCTCTCGGCAGAAGCTTTTTTCTGAAAAGGCAAACTTACGGCTCCTTCTCCCACAGGGAAGGTGCTAGCCCTGAAAACTAATGCAGTTTTTCACTATCCCTCTGCAGCCTATCCACAGGCACAACAGCTTTTGGGATCTCTGCTTTCCCAGAGACTCAGCATGTCACGGTGCTCGCTCTCGGCAGAAGCATTTTTCTGAAAAGGCAAACTTACGGCTCCTTCTCCCACAGGGAAGGTGCCAGCCCTGAAAACTAATGCAGTTTTTCACTATCCCTCTGCAGCCTATCCACAGGCACAACAGCTTTGGGGATCTCTGCTTTCCCAGAGACTCAGCATGTCACGGTGCTCGTTCTCGGCAGAAGCATTTTTCTGAAAAGGCAAACTTACGGCTCCTTCTCCCACAGGGAAGGTGCCAGCCCTGAAAACTAATGCAGTTTTTCACTATCCCTCTGCAGCCTATCCACAGGCACAACAGCTTTGGGGATCTCTGCTTTCCCAGAGACTCAGCATGTCACGGTGCTCGCTCTCGGCAGAAGCTTTTTTCTGAAAAGGCAAACTTACGGCTCCTTCTCCCACAGGGAAGGTGCCAGCCCTGAAAACTAATGCAGTTTTTCACTATCCCTCTGCAGCCTATCCACAGGCACAACAGCTTTGGGGATCTCTGCTTTCCCAGAGACTCAGCATGTCACGGTGCTCGCTCTCGGCAGAAGCTTTTTTCTGAAAAGGCAAACTTACGGCTCCTTCTCCCACAGGGAAGGTGCTAGCCCTGAAAACTAATGCAGTTTTTCACTATCCCTCTGCAGCCTATCCACAGGCACAACAGCTTTTGGGATCTCTGCTTTCCCAGAGACTCAGCATGTCACGGTGCTCGCTCTCGGCAGAAGCATTTTTCTGAAAAGGCAAACTTACGGCTCCTTCTCCCACAGGGAAGGTGCCAGCCCTGAAAACTAATGCAGTTTTTCACTATCCCTCTGCAGCCTATCCACAGGCACAACAGCTTTGGGGATCTCTGCTTTCCCAGAGACTCAGCATGTCACGGTGCTCGCTCTCGGCAGAAGCTTTTTTCTGAAATGCAAACTTACGGCTCCTTCTCCCACAGGGAAGGTGCCAGCCCTGAAAACTAATGCAGTTTTTCACTATCCCTCTGCAGCCTATCCACAGGCACAACAGCTTTGGGGATCTCTGCTTTCCCAGAGACTCAGCATGTCACGGTGCTCGCTCTCGGCAGAAGCTTTTTTCTGAAAAGGCAAACTTACGGCTCCTTCTCCCACAGGGAAGGTGCCAGCCCTGAAAACTAATGCAGTTTTTCACTATCCCTCTGCAGCCTATCCACAGGCACAACAGCTTTGGGGATCTCTGCTTTCCCAGAGACTCAGCATGTCACGGTGCTCGCTCTCGGCAGAAGCTTTTTTCTGAAAAGGCAAACTTACGGCTCCTTCTCCCACAGGGAAGGTGCTAGCCCTGAAAACTAATGCAGTTTTTCACTATCCCTCTGCAGCCTATCCACAGGCACAACAGCTTTTGGGATCTCTGCTTTCCCAGAGACTCAGCATGTCACGGTGCTCGCTCTCGGCAGAAGCATTTTTCTGAAAAGGCAAACTTACGGCTCCTTCTCCCACAGGGAAGGTGCCAGCCCTGAAAACTAATGCAGTTTTTCACTATCCCTCTGCAGCCTATCCACAGGCACAACAGCTTTGGGGATCTCTGCTTTCCCAGAGACTCAGCATGTCACGGTGCTCGCTCTCGGCAGAAGCTTTTTTCTGAAAAGGCAAACTTACGGCTCCTTCTCCCACAGGGAAGGTGCCAGCCCTGAAAACTAATGCAGTTTTTCACTATCCCTCTGCAGCCTATCCACAGGCACAACAGCTTTGGGGATCTCTGCTTTCCCAGAGACTCAGCATGTCACGGTGCTCGCTCTCGGCAGAAGCTTTTTTCTGAAAAGGCAAACTTACGGCTCCTTCTCCCACAGGGAAGGTGCCAGCCCTGAAAACTAATGCAGTTTTTCACTATCCCTCTGCAGCCTATCCACAGGCACAACAGCTTTGGGGATCTCTGCTTTCCCAGAGACTCAGCATGTCACGGTGCTCGCTCTCGGCAGAAGCTTTTTTCTGAAAAGGCAAACTTACGGCTCCTTCTCCCACAGGGAAGGTGCCAGCCCTGAAAACTAATGCAGTTTTTCACTATCCCTCTGCAGCCTATCCACAGGCACAACAGCTTTGGGGATCTCTGCTTTCCCAGAGACTCAGCATGTCACGGTGCTCGCTCTCGGCAGAAGCTTTTTTCTGAAAAGGCAAACTTACGGCTCCTTCTCCCACAGGGAAGGTGCCAGCCCTGAAAACTAATGCAGTTTTTCACTATCCCTCTGCAGCCTATCCACAGGCACAACAGCTTTGGGGATCTCTGCTTTACCAGAGACTCAGCATGTCACGGTGCTCGCCTTCGGCAGAAGCTTTTTTCTGAAAAGGCAAACTTACGGCTCCTTCTCCCACAAGGAAGGTGCCAGCCCTGAAAGAAACTGCTAATCTTCAGTATCCCTCTGCAGCCTATCCACAGGCACAACAGCACTGGGGATCTCTGCTTTCCCAGAGACTCAGCATGTCACGGTGCTCGCTCTCGGCAGAAGCTTTTTTCTGAAAAGGCAAACTTACGGCTCCTTCTCCCACAGGGAAGGTGCCAGCCCTGAAAACTAATGCAGTTTTTCACTATCCCTCTGCAGCCTATCCACAGGCACAACAGCTTTGGGGATCTCTGCTTTCCCAGAGACTCAGCATGTCACGGTGCTCGCTCTCGGCAGAAGCTTTTTTCTGAAAAGGCAAACTTACGGCTCCTTCTCCCACAGGGAAGGTGCCAGCCCTGAAAACTAATGCAGTTTTTCACTATCCCTCTGCAGCCTATCCACAGGCACAACAGCTTTGGGGATCTCTGCTTTCCCAGAGACTCAGCATGTCACGGTGCTCGCTCTCGGCAGAAGCTTTTTTCTGAAAAGGCAAACTTACGGCTCCTTCTCCCACAGGGAAGGTGCCAGCCCTGAAAACTAATGCAGTTTTTCACTATCCCTCTGCAGCCTATCCACAGGCACAACAGCTTTGGGGATCTCTGCTTTCCCAGAGACTCAGCATGTCACGGTGCTCGCTCTCGGCAGAAGCTTTTTTCTGAAAAGGCAAACTTACGGCTCCTTCTCCCACAAGGAAGGTGCCAGCCCTGAAAGAAACTGCTAATCTTCAGTATCCCTCTGCAGCCTATCCACAGGCACAACAGCACTGGGGATCTCTGCTTTCCCAGAGACTCAGCATGTCACGGTGTTCGCTCTCGGCAGAAGCTTTTTTCTGAAAAGGCAAACTTACGGCTCCTTCTCCCACAGGGAAGGTGCCAGCCCTGAAAACTAATGCAGTTTTTCACTATCCCTCTGCAGCCTATCCACAGGCACAACAGCTTTGGGGATCTCTGCTTTCCCAGAGACTCAGCATGTCACGGTGCTCGTTCTCGGCAGAAGCTTTTTCTGAGAAGGCAAAAGTGTGGCTCCTTCTCCCACAAGGAAGGTGCCAGCCCTGAAAGATCTTGCTGGTATTCACTATCCTCCTGCAGCCTATCCACAGGCACAACAGCTTTTGGGATCTCTGCTTTCCCAGAGACTCAGCATGTCACGGTGCTCGCTCTCGGCAGAAGCTTTTTTCTGAAAAGGCAAACTTACAGCTCCTTCTCCCACAGGGAAGGTGCCAGCCCTGAAAACTAATGCAGTTTTTCACTATCCCTCTGCAGCCTATCCACAGGCACAACAGCTTTGGGGATCTCTGCTTTCCCAGAGACTCAGCATGTCACGGTGCTCGCTCTCGGCAGAAGCTTTTTTCTGAAAAGGCAAACTTACGGCTCCTTCTCCCACAGGGAAGGTGCCAGCCCTGAAAACTAATGCAGTTTTTCACTATCCCTCTGCAGCCTATCCACAGGCACAACAGCTTTGGGGATCTCTGCTTTCCCAGAGACTCAGCATGTCACGGTGCTCGCTCTCGGCAGAAGCTTTTTTCTGAAAAGGCAAACTTACGGCTCCTTCTCCCACAGGGAAGGTGCCAGCCCTGAAAACTAATGCAGTTTTTCACTATCCCTCTGCAGCCTATCCACAGGCACAACAGCTTTTGGGATCTCTGCTTTCCCAGAGACTCAGCATGTCACGGTGCTCGCTCTCGGCAGAAGCTTTTTTCTGAAAAGGCAAACTTACGGCTCCTTCTCCCACAGGGAAGGTGCCAGCCCTGAAAACTAATGCAGTTTTTCACTATCCCTCTGCAGCCTATCCACAGGCACAACAGCTTTGGGGATCTCTGCTTTCCCAGAGACTCAGCATGTCACGGTGCTCGCTCTCGGCAGAAGCTTTTTTCTGAAAAGGCAAACTTACGGCTCCTTCTCCCACAGGGAAGGTGCCAGCCCTGAAAACTAATGCAGTTTTTCACTATCCCTCTGCAGCCTATCCACAGGCACAACAGCTTTGGGGATCTCTGCTTTCCCAGAGACTCAGCATGTCACGGTGCTCGTTCTCGGCAGAAGCTTTTTCTGAGAAGGCAAAAGTGTGGCTCCTTCTCCCACAAGGAAGGTGCCAGCCCTGAAAGATCTTGCTGGTATTCACTATCCTCCTGCAGCCTATCCACAGGCACAACAGCTTTGGGGATCTCTGCTTTCCCAGAGACTCAGCATGTCACGGTGCTCGCTCTCGGCAGAAGCTTTTTTCTGAAAAGGCAAACTTACGGCTCCTTCTCCCACAGGGAAGGTGCCAGCCCTGAAAACTAATGCAGTTTTTCACTATCCCTCTGCAGCCTATCCACAGGCACAACAGCTTTGGGGATCTCTGCTTTCCCAGAGACTCAGCATGTCACGGTGCTCGCTCTCGGCAGAAGCTTTTTTCTGAAAAGGCAAACTTACGGCTCCTTCTCCCACAGGGAAGGTGCCAGCCCTGAAAACTAATGCAGTTTTTCACTATCCCTCTGCAGCCTATCCACAGGCACAACAGCTTTGGGGATCTCTGCTTTCCCAGAGACTCAGCATGTCACGGTGCTCGCTCTCGGCAGAAGCTTTTTTCTGAAAAGGCAAACTTACGGCTCCTTCTCCCACAGGGAAGGTGCCAGCCCTGAAAACTAATGCAGTTTTTCACTATCCCTCTGCAGCCTATCCACAGGCACAACAGCTTTGGGGATCTCTGCTTTCCCAGAGACTCAGCATGTCACGGTGCTCGCTCTCGGCAGAAGCTTTTTTCTGAAAAGGCAAACTTACGGCTCCTTCTCCCACAGGGAAGGTGCCAGCCCTGAAAACTAATGCAGTTTTTCACTATCCCTCTGCAGCCTATCCACAGGCACAACAGCTTTGGGGATCTCTGCTTTCCCAGAGACTCAGCATGTCACGGTGCTCGCTCTCGGCAGAAGCTTTTTTCTGAAAAGGCAAACTTACGGCTCCTTCTCCCACAGGGAAGGTGCCAGCCCTGAAAACTAATGCAGTTTTTCACTATCCCTCTGCAGCCTATCCACAGGCACAACAGCTTTGGGGATCTCTGCTTTCCCAGAGACTCAGCATGTCACGGTGCTCGCTCTCGGCAGAAGCTTTTTTCTGAAAAGGCAAACTTACGGCTCCTTCTCCCACAGGGAAGGTGCCAGCCCTGAAAACTAATGCAGTTTTTCACTATCCCTCTGCAGCCTATCCACAGGCACAACAGCTTTGGGGATCTCTGCTTTCCCAGAGACTCAGCATGTCACGGTGCTCGTTCTCGGCAGAAGCTTTTTCTGAGAAGGCAAAAGTGTGGCTCCTTCTCCCACAAGGAAGGTGCCAGCCCTGAAAGATCTTGCTGGTATTCACTATCCTCCTGCAGCCTATCCACAGGCACAACAGCTTTGGGGATCTCTGCTTTCCCAGAGACTCAGCATGTCACGGTGCTCGCTCTCGGCAGAAGCTTTTTTCTGAAAAGGCAAACTTACGGCTCCTTCTCCCACAGGGAAGGTGCCAGCCCTGAAAACTAATGCAGTTTTTCACTATCCCTCTGCAGCCTATCCACAGGCACAACAGCTTTGGGGATCTCTGCTTTCCCAGAGACTCAGCATGTCACGGTGCTCGCTCTCGGCAGAAGCTTTTTTCTGAAAAGGCAAACTTACGGCTCCTTCTCCCACAGGGAAGGTGCCAGCCCTGAAAACTAATGCAGTTTTTCACTATCCCTCTGCAGCCTATCCACAGGCACAACAGCTTTGGGGATCTCTGCTTTCCCAGAGACTCAGCATGTCACGGTGCTCGCTCTCGGCAGAAGCTTTTTTCTGAAAAGGCAAACTTACGGCTCCTTCTCCCACAGGGAAGGTGCCAGCCCTGAAAACTAATGCAGTTTTTCACTATCCCTCTGCAGCCTATCCACAGGCACAACAGCTTTGGGGATCTCTGCTTTCCCAGAGACTCAGCATGTCACGGTGCTCACTCTCGCCAGAGCCTTTTCCTGAAAAGGCAAACTTACGGCTCCTTCTCCCACAAGGAAGGTGCCAGCCCTGAAAGATCTTGCTGGTATTCACTATCCCTCTGCAGCCTATCCACAGGCACAACAGCTTTGGGGATCTCTGCTTTCCCAGAGACTCAGCATGTCACGGTGCTCGCTCTCGGCAGAAGCTTTTTTCTGAAAAGGCAAACTTACGGCTCCTTCTCCCACAGGGAAGGTGCCAGCCCTGAAAACTAATGCAGTTTTTCACTATCCCTCTGCAGCCTATCCACAGGCACAACAGCTTTGGGGATCTCTGCTTTCCCAGAGACTCAGCATGTCACGGTGCTCGCTCTCGGCAGAAGCTTTTTTCTGAAAAGGCAAACTTACGGCTCCTTCTCCCACAGGGAAGGTGCCAGCCCTGAAAACTAATGCAGTTTTTCACTATCCCTCTGCAGCCTATCCACAGGCACAACAGCTTTGGGGATCTCTGCTTTCCCAGAGACTCAGCATGTCACGGTGCTCGCTCTCGGCAGAAGCTTTTTTCTGAAAAGGCAAACTTACGGCTCCTTCTCCCACAGGGAAGGTGCCAGCCCTGAAAACTAATGCAGTTTTTCACTATCCCTCTGCAGCCTATCCACAGGCACAACAGCTTTGGGGATCTCTGCTTTCCCAGAGACTCAGCATGTCACGGTGCTCACTCTCGCCAGAGCCTTTTCCTGAAAAGGCAAACTTACGGCTCCTTCTCCCACAAGGAAGGTGCCAGCCCTGAAAGATCTTGCTGGTATTCACTATCCCTCTGCAGCCTATCCACAGGCACAACAGCTTTTGGGATCTCTGCTTTCCCAGAGACTCAGCATGTCACGGTGCTCGCTCTCGGCAGAAGCTTTTTTCTGAAAAGGCAAACTTACGGCTCCTTCTCCCACAGGGAAGGTGCCAGCCCTGAAAACTAATGCAGTTTTTCACTATCCCTCTGCAGCCTATCCACAGGCACAACAGCTTTGGGGATCTCTGCTTTCAAAGAGACTCAGCATGTCACGGTGCTCGCTCTCGGCAGAAGCTTTTTTCTGAAAAGGCAAACTTACGGCTCCTTCTCCCACAGGGAAGGTGCCAGCCCTGAAAACTAATGCAGTTTTTCACTATCCCTCTGCAGCCTATCCACAGGCACAACAGCTTTGGGGATCTCTGCTTTCCCAGAGACTCAGCATGTCACGGTGCTCGCTCTCGGCAGAAGCTTTTTTCTGAAAAGGCAAACTTACGGCTCCTTCTCCCACAGGGAAGGTGCCAGCCCTGAAAACTAATGCAGTTTTTCACTATCCCTCTGCAGCCTATCCACAGGCACAACAGCTTTGGGGATCTCTGCTTTCCCAGAGACTCAGCATGTTCACGGTGCTCACTCTCGCCAGAGCCTTTTCCTGAAAAGGCAAACTTACGGCTCCTTCTCCCACAAGGAAGGTGCCAGCCCTGAAAGATCTTGCTGGTATTCACTATCCCTCTGCAGCCTATCCACAGGCACAACAGCTTTTGGGATCTCTGCTTTCCCAGAGACTCAGCATGTCACGGTGCTCGCTCTCGGCAGAAGCTTTTTTCTGAAAAGGCAAACTTACGGCTCCTTCTCCCACAGGGAAGGTGCCAGCCCTGAAAACTAATGCAGTTTTTCACTATCCCTCTGCAGCCTATCCACAGGCACAACAGCTTTGGGGATCTCTGCTTTCCCAGAGACTCAGCATGTCACGGTGCTCGCTCTCGGCAGAAGCTTTTTTCTGAAATGCAAACTTACGGCTCCTTCTCCCACAGGGAAGGTGCCAGCCCTGAAAACTAATGCAGTTTTTCACTATCCCTCTGCAGCCTATCCACAGGCACAACAGCTTTTGGGATCTCTGCTTTCCCAGAGACTCAGCATGTCACGGTGCTCGCTCTCGGCAGAAGCTTTTTTCTGAAAAGGCAAACTTACGGCTCCTTCTCCCACAGGGAAGGTGCCAGCCCTGAAAACTAATGCAGTTTTTCACTATCCCTCTGCAGCCTATCCACAGGCACAACAGCTTTGGGGATCTCTGCTTTCCCAGAGACTCAGCATGTCACGGTGCTCGCTCTCGGCAGAAGCTTTTTTCTGAAAAGGCAAACTTACGGCTCCTTCTCCCACAGGGAAGGTGCCAGCCCTGAAAACTAATGCAGTTTTTCACTATCCCTCTGCAGCCTATCCACAGGCACAACAGCTTTGGGGATCTCTGCTTTCCCAGAGACTCAGCATGTCACGGTGCTCGCTCTCGGCAGAAGCTTTTTTCTGAAAAGGCAAACTTACGGCTCCTTCTCCCACAGGGAAGGTGCCAGCCCTGAAAACTAATGCAGTTTTTCACTATCCCTCTGCAGCCTATCCACAGGCACAACAGCTTTGGGGATCTCTGCTTTCCCAGAGACTCAGCATGTCACGGTGCTCGCTCTCGGCAGAAGCTTTTTTCTGAAAAGGCAAACTTACGGCTCCTTCTCCCACAGGGAAGGTGCCAGCCCTGAAAGATCTTGCTGGTATTCACTATCCCTCTGCAGCCTATCCACAGGCACAACAGCTTTTGGGATCTCTGCTTTCCCAGAGACTCAGCATGTCACGGTGCTCGCTCTCGGCAGAAGCTTTTTTCTGAAAAGGCAAACTTACGGCTCCTTCTCCCACAGGGAAGGTGCCAGCCCTGAAAACTAATGCAGTTTTTCACTATCCCTCTGCAGCCTATCCACAGGCACAACAGCTTTGGGGATCTCTGCTTTCCCAGAGACTCAGCATGTCACGGTGCTCGTTCTCAGCAGAAGCTTTTTTCTGAAAAGGCAAACTTACGGCTCCTTCTCCCACAGGGAAGGTGCCAGCCCTGAAAACTAATGCAGTTTTTCACTATCCCTCTGCAGCCTATCCACAGGCACAACAGCTATGGGATCTCTGCTTTCCCAGAGACTCAGCATGTCACGGTGCTCGCTCTCGGCAGAAGCTTTTTTCTGAAAAGGCAAACTTACGGCTCCTTCTCCCACAGGGAAGGTGCCAGCCCTGAAAACTAATGCAGTTTTTCACTATCCCTCTGCAGCCTATCCACAGGCACAACAGCTTAGGGGATCTCTGCTTTCCCAGAGACTCAGCATGTCACGGTGCTCGCTCTCGGCAGAAGCTTTTTTCTGAAAAGGCAAACTTACGGCTCCTTCTCCCACAGGGAAGGTGCCAGCCCTGAAAACTAATGCAGTTTTTCACTATCCCTCTGCAGCCTATCCACAGGCACAACAGCTTTGGGGATCTCTGCTTTCCCAGAGACTCAGCATGTCACGGTGCTCGTTCTCAGCAGAAGCTTTTTTCTGAAAAGGCAAACTTACGGCTCCTTCTCCCACAGGGAAGGTGCCAGCCCTGAAAACTAATGCAGTTTTTCACTATCCCTCTGCAGCCTATCCACAGGCACAACAGCTATGGGATCTCTGCTTTCCCAGAGACTCAGCATGTCACGGTGCTCGCTCTCGGCAGAAGCTTTTTTCTGAAAAGGCAAACTTACGGCTCCTTCTCCCACAGGGAAGGTGCCAGCCCTGAAAGAAACTGCTGATCTTCAGTATCCCTCTGCAGCCTATCCACAGGCACAACAGCACTGGGGATCTCTGCTTTCCCAGAGACTCAGCATGTCACGGTGCTCGCTCTCGGCAGAAGCTTTTTTCTGAAAAGGCAAACTTACGGCTCCTTCTCCCACAGGGAAGGTGCCAGCCCTGAAAACTAATGCAGTTTTTCACTATCCCTCTGCAGCCTATCCACCGGCACAACAGCTTTTGGGATCTCTGCTTTCCCAGAGACTCAGCATGTCACGGTGCTCGCTCTCGGCAGAAGCATTTTTCTGAAAAGGCAAACTTACGGCTCCTTCTCCCACAGGGAAGGTGCCAGCCCTGAAAACTAATGCAGTTTTTCACTATCCCTCTGCAGCCTATCCACAGGCACAACAGCTTTGGGGATCTCTGCTTTCCCAGAGACTCAGCATGTCACGGTGCTCGCTCTCGGCAGAAGCTTTTTTCTGAAAAGGCAAACTTACGGCTCCTTCTCCCACAGGGAAGGTGCCAGCCCTGAAAACTAATGCAGTTTTTCACTATCCCTCTGCAGCCTATCCACAGGCACAACAGCTTTGGGGATCTCTGCTTTCCCAGAGACTCAGCATGTCACGGTGCTCGTTCTCAGCAGAAGCTTTTTTCTGAAAAGGCAAACTTACGGCTCCTTCTCCCACAGGGAAGGTGCCAGCCCTGAAAGATCTTGCTGGTATTCACTATCCCTCTGTAGCCTATCCACAGGCACAACAGCATTGAGGATCTCTGCTTTCCCAGAGACTCAGCATGTCACGGTGCTCGCTCTCGGCAGAAGCTTTTTTCTGAAAAGGCAAACTTACGGCTCCTTCTCCCACAAGGAAGGTGCCAGCCCTGAAAGAAACTGCTAATCTTCAGTATCCCTCTGCAGCCTATCCACAGGCACAACAGCACTGGGGATCTCTGCTTTCCCAGAGACTCAGCATGTCACGGTGCTCGCTCTCGGCAGAAGCTTTTTTCTGAAAAGGCAAACTTACGGCTCCTTCTCCCACAAGGAAGGTGCCAGCCCTGAAAGAAACTGCTGATCTTCAGTATCCCTCTGCAGCCTATCCACAGGCACAACAGCACTGGGGATCTCTGCTTTCCCAGAGACTCAGCATGTCACGGTGCTCGTTCTCAGCAGAAGCTTTTTTCTGAAAAGGCAAACTTACGGCTCCTTCTCCCACAAGGAAGGTGCCAGCCCTGAAAGATCTTGCTGGTATTCACTATCCCTCTGCAGCCTATCCACAGGCACAACAGCTTTTGGGATCTCTGCTTTCCCAGAGACTCAGCATGTCACGGTGCTCGCTCTCGGCAGAAGCTTTTTTCTGAAAAGGCAAACTTACGGCTCCTTCTCCCACAGGGAAGGTGCCAGCCCTGAAAACTAATGCAGTTTTTCACTATCCCTCTGCAGCCTATCCACAGGCACAACAGCTTTGGGGATCTCTGCTTTCCCAGAGACTCAGCATGTCACGGTGCTCGCTCTCGGCAGAAGCTTTTTTCTGAAAAGGCAAACTTACGGCTCCTTCTCCCACAGGGAAGGTGCCAGCCCTGAAAACTAATGCAGTTTTTCACTATCCCTCTGCAGCCTATCCACAGGCACAACAGCTTTGGGGATCTCTGCTTTCCCAGAGACTCAGCATGTCACGGTGCTCGCTCTCGGCAGAAGCTTTTTTCTGAAAAGGCAAACTTACGGCTCCTTCTCCCACAGGGAAGGTGCCAGCCCTGAAAACTAATGCAGTTTTTCACTATCCCTCTGCAGCCTATCCACAGGCACAACAGCACTGGGGATCTCTGCTTTCCCAGAGACTCAGCATGTCACGGTGCTCGCTCTCGGCAGAAGCTTTTTTCTGAAAAGGCAAACTTCCGGCTCCTTCTCCCACAAGGAAGGTGCCAGCCCCGAAAGAAACTGCTAATCTTCAGTATCCCTCTGCAGCCTATCCACAGGCACAACAGCACTGGGGATGTCTGCTTTCCCAGAGACTCAGCATGTCACGGTGCTCTTTCTAGGCAGAAACTATTTCTGAAAAGGCAAACGTCTGGCTCCTTCTCCCGAAAGGAAAGTGCCAGCCCTGAAAGATTTTGTGGTCTTCACCGCCCCCTCCAGCCTATGCACAGGCACAACAGCCCTGGGAATCTCTGCTTTCCCAGAGACTCAGCATGTCACGGTGCTCGCTCTCGGCAGAAGCTTTTTTCTGAAAAGGCAAACTTACGGCTCCTTCTCCCACAAGGAAGGTGCCAGCCCTGAAAGAAACTGCTGATCTTCAGTATCCCTCTGTAGCCTATCCACAGGCACAACAGCATTGAGGATCTCTGCTTTCCCAGAGACTCAGCATGTCACGGTGCTCGCTCTCGGCAGAAGCTTTTTTCTGAAAAGGCAAACTTACGGCTCCTTCTCCCACAAGGAAGGTGCCAGCCCTGAAAGAAACTGCTAATCTTCAGTATCCCTCTGCAGCCTATCCACAGGCACAACAGCACTGGGGATCTCTGCTTTCCCAGAGACTCAGCATGTCACGGTGCTCGCTCTCGGCAGAAGCTTTTTTCTGAAAAGGCAAACTTACGGCTCCTTCTCCCACAAGGAAGGTGCCAGCCCTGAAAGAAACTGCTGATCTTCAGTATCCCTCTGCAGCCTATCCACAGGCACAACAGCACTGGGGATCTCTGCTTTCCCAGAGACTCAGCATGTCACGGTGCTCGTTCTCAGCAGAAGCTTTTTTCTGAAAAGGCAAACTTACGGCTCCTTCTCCCACAAGGAAGGTGCCAGCCCTGAAAGATCTTGCTGGTATTCACTATCCCTCTGAAGCCTATCCACAGGCACAACAGCATTGAGGATCTCTGCTTTCCCAGAGACTCAGCATGTCACGGTGCTCGCTCTCGGCAGAAGCTTTTTTCTGAAAAGGCAAACTTACGGCTCCTTCTCCCACAAGGAAGGTGCCAGCCCTGAAAGAAACTGCTAATCTTCAGTATCCCTCTGCAGCCTATCCACAGGCACAACAGCACTGGGGATCTCTGCTTTTCCAGAGACTCAGCATGTCACGGTGCTCGCTCTCGGCAGAAGCTTTTTTCTGAAAAGGCAAACTTACGGCTCCTTCTCCCACAAGGAAGGTGCCAGCCCTGAAAGAAACTGCTGATCTTCAGTATCCCTCTGCAGCCTATCCACAGGCACAACAGCACTGGGGATCTCTGCTTTCCCAGAGACTCAGCATGTCACGGTGCTCGTTCTCAGCAGAAGCTTTTTTCTGAAAAGGCAAACTTACGGCTCCTTCTCCCACAAGGAAGGTGCCAGCCCTGAAAGATCTTGCTGGTATTCACTATCCCTCTGCAGCCTATCCACAGGCACAACAGCATTGAGGATCTCTGCTTTCCCAGAGACTCAGCATGTCACGGTGCTCGCTCTCGGCAGAAGCTTTTTTCTGAAAAGGCAAACTTACGGCTCCTTCTCCCACAGGGAAGGTGCCAGCCCTGAAAACTAATGCAGTTTTTCACTATCCCTCTGCAGCCTATCCACAGGCACAACAGCTTTTGGGATCTCTGCTTTCCCAGAGACTCAGCATGTCACGGTGCTCGCTCTCGGCAGAAGCTTTTTTCTGAAAAGGCAAACTTACGGCTCCTTCTCCCACAGGGAAGGTGCCAGCCATGAAAGATCTTGCTGGTATTCACTATCCCTCTGCAGCCTATCCACAGGCACAACAGCTTTGGGGATCTCTGCTTTCCCAGAGACTCAGCATGTCACGGTGCTCGCTCTCGGCAGAAGCTTTTTTCTGAAAAGGCAAACGTACGGCTCCTTCTCTCACAGGGAAGGTGCCATCCCTGAAAACTAATGCAGTTTTTCACTATCCCTCTGCAGCCTATCCACAGGCACAACAGCACTGGGGATCTCTGCTTTCCCAGAGACTCAGCATGTCACGGTGCTCGCTCTCGGCAGAAGCTTTTTTCTGAAATGCAAACTTACGGCTCCTTCTCCCACAGGGAAGGTGCCAGCCCTGAAAACTAATGCAGTTTTTCACTATCCCTCTGCAGCCTATCCACAGGCACAACAGCTTTGGGGATCTCTGATTTCCCAGAGTCTCAGCATGTCACGGTGCTCGCTCTCGGCAGAAGCTTTTTTCTGAAAATGAAAACTTACGGCTCCTTCTCCCACAGGGAAGGTGCCAGCCCTGAAAACTAATGCAGTTTTTCACTATCCCTCTGCAGCCTATCCACAGGCACAACAGCTTTTGGGATCTCTGCTTTCCCAGAGACTCAGCATGTCACGGTGCTCGCTCTCGGCAGAAGCTTTTTTCTGAAAAGGCAAACTTACGGCTCCTTCTCCCACAGGGAAGGTGCCAGCCCTGAAAACTAATGCAGTTTTTCACTATCCCTCTGCAGCCTATCCACAGGCACAACAGCTTTGGGGATCTCTGCTTTCCCAGAGACTCAGCATGTCACGGTGCTCGCTCTCGGCAGAAGCTTTTTTCTGAAAAGGCAAACTTACGGCTCCTTCT
Source organism: Astur gentilis (assembly GCF_929443795.1). Taxonomy (NCBI): domain Eukaryota; kingdom Metazoa; phylum Chordata; class Aves; order Accipitriformes; family Accipitridae; genus Astur; species Astur gentilis. The sequence continues at coordinate 21,632 of NW_026060804.1, forward strand.
CCCACAGGGAAGGTGCCAGCCCTGAAAACTAATGCAGTTTTTCACTATCCCTCTGCAGCCTATCCACAGGCACAACAGCTTTGGGGATCTCTGCTTTCCCAGAGACTCAGCATGTCACGGTGCTCGCTCTCGGCAGAAGCTTTTTTCTGAAAAGGCAAACTTACGGCTCCTTCTCCCACAAGGAAGGTGCCAGCCCTGAAAGAAACTGCTGATCTTCAGTATCCCTCTGCAGCCTATCCACAGGCACAACAGCACTGGGGATCTCTGCTTTCCCAGAGACTCAGCATGTCACGGTGCTCGTTCTCAGCAGAAGCTTTTTTCTGAAAAGGCAACCTTACGGCTCCTTCTCCCACAAGGAAGGTGCCAGCCCTGAAAGATCTTGCTGGTATTCACTATCCCTCTGCAGCCTATCCACAGGCACAACAGCTTTTGGGATCTCTGCTTTCCCAGAGACTCAGCATGTCACGGTGCTCGCTCTCGGCAGAAGCTTTTTTCTGAAAAGGCAAACTTACGGCTCCTTCTCCCACAGGGAAGGTGCCAGCCCTGAAAACTAATGCAGTTTTTCACTATCCCTCTGCAGCCTATCCACAGGCACAACAGCTTTGGGGATCTCTGCTTTCAAAGAGACTCAGCATGTCACGGTGCTCGCTCTCGGCAGAAGCTTTTTTCTGAAAAGGCAAACTTACGGCTCCTTCTCCCACAGGGAAGGTGCCAGCCCTGAAAACTAATGCAGTTTTTCACTATCCCTCTGCAGCCTATCCACAGGCACAACAGCTTTGGGGATCTCTGCTTTCCCAGAGACTCAGCATGTCACGGTGCTCGCTCTCGGCAGAAGCTTTTTTCTGAAAAGGCAAACTTACGGCTCCTTCTCCCACAGGGAAGGTGCCAGCCCTGAAAACTAATGCACTTTTTCACTATCCCTCTGCAGCCTATCCACAGGCACAACAGCTTTGGGGATCTCTGCTTTCCCAGAGACTCAGCATGTTCACGGTGCTCACTCTCGCCAGAGCCTTTTCCTGAAAAGGCAAACTTACGGCTCCTTCTCCCACAAGGAAGGTGCCAGCCCTGAAAGATCTTGCTGGTATTCACTATCCCTCTGCAGCCTATCCACAGGCACAACAGCTTTTGGGATCTCTGCTTTCCCAGAGACTCAGCATGTCACGGTGCTCGCTCTCGGCAGAAGCTTTTTTCTGAAAAGGCAAACTTACGGCTCCTTCTCCCACAGGGAAGGTGCCAGCCCTGAAAACTAATGCAGTTTTTCACTATCCCTCTGCAGCCTATCCACAGGCACAACAGCTTTGGGGATCTCTGCTTTCCCAGAGACTCAGCATGTCACGGTGCTCGCTCTCGGCAGAAGCTTTTTTCTGAAATGCAAACTTACGGCTCCTTCTCCCACAGGGAAGGTGCCAGCCCTGAAAACTAATGCAGTTTTTCACTATCCCTCTGCAGCCTATCCACAGGCACAACAGCTTTTGGGATCTCTGCTTTCCCAGAGACTCAGCATGTCACGGTGCTCGCTCTCGGCAGAAGCTTTTTTCTGAAAAGGCAAACTTACGGCTCCTTCTCCCACAGGGAAGGTGCCAGCCCTGAAAACTAATGCAGTTTTTCACTATCCCTCTGCAGCCTATCCACAGGCACAACAGCTTTGGGGATCTCTGCTTTCCCAGAGACTCAGCATGTCACGGTGCTCGCTCTCGGCAGAAGCTTTTTTCTGAAAAGGCAAACTTACGGCTCCTTCTCCCACAGGGAAGGTGCCAGCCCTGAAAACTAATGCAGTTTTTCACTATCCCTCTGCAGCCTATCCACAGGCACAACAGCTTTGGGGATCTCTGCTTTCCCAGAGACTCAGCATGTCACGGTGCTCGCTCTCGGCAGAAGCTTTTTTCTGAAAAGGCAAACTTACGGCTCCTTCTCCCACAGGGAAGGTGCCAGCCCTGAAAACTAATGCAGTTTTTCACTATCCCTCTGCAGCCTATCCACAGGCACAACAGCTTTGGGGATCTCTGCTTTCCCAGAGACTCAGCATGTCACGGTGCTCGCTCTCGGCAGAAGCTTTTTTCTGAAAAGGCAAACTTACGGCTCCTTCTCCCACAGGGAAGGTGCCAGCCCTGAAAGATCTTGCTGGTATTCACTATCCCTCTGCAGCCTATCCACAGGCACAACAGCTTTTGGGATCTCTGCTTTCCCAGAGACTCAGCATGTCACGGTGCTCGCTCTCGGCAGAAGCTTTTTTCTGAAAAGGCAAACTTACGGCTCCTTCTCCCACAGGGAAGGTGCCAGCCCTGAAAACTAATGCAGTTTTTCACTATCCCTCTGCAGCCTATCCACAGGCACAACAGCTTTGGGGATCTCTGCTTTCCCAGAGACTCAGCATGTCACGGTGCTCGTTCTCAGCAGAAGCTTTTTTCTGAAAAGGCAAACTTACGGCTCCTTCTCCCACAGGGAAGGTGCCAGCCCTGAAAACTAATGCAGTTTTTCACTATCCCTCTGCAGCCTATCCACAGGCACAACAGCAATGGGATCTCTGCTTTCCCAGAGACTCAGCATGTCACGGTGCTCGCTCTCGGCAGAAGCTTTTTTCTGAAAAGGCAAACTTACGGCTCCTTCTCCCACAGGGAAGGTGCCAGCCCTGAAAACTAATGCAGTTTTTCACTATCCCTCTGCAGCCTATCCACAGGCACAACAGCTTAGGGGATCTCTGCTTTCCCAGAGACTCAGCATGTCACGGTGCTCGCTCTCGGCAGAAGCTTTTTTCTGAAAAGGCAAACTTACGGCTCCTTCTCCCACAGGGAAGGTGCCAGCCCTGAAAACTAATGCAGTTTTTCACTATCCCTCTGCAGCCTATCCACAGGCACAACAGCTATGGGATCTCTGCTTTCCCAGAGACTCAGCATGTCACGGTGCTCGCTCTCGGCAGAAGCTTTTTTCTGAAAAGGCAAACTTACGGCTCCTTCTCCCACAGGGAAGGTGCCAGCCCTGAAAACTAATGCAGTTTTTCACTATCCCTCTGCAGCCTATCCACAGGCACAACAGCTTTGGGGATCTCTGCTTTCCCAGAGACTCAGCATGTCACGGTGCTCGTTCTCGGCAGAAGCTTTTTTCTGAAAAGGCAAACTTACGGCTCCTTCTCCCACAGGGAAGGTGCCAGCCCTGAAAACTAATGCAGTTTTTCACTATCCCTCTGCAGCCTATCCACAGGCACAACAGCTATGGGATCTCTGCTTTCCCAGAGACTCAGCATGTCACGGTGCTCGCTCTCGGCAGAAGCTTTTTTCTGAAAAGGCAAACTTACGGCTCCTTCTCCCACAGGGAAGGTGCCAGCCCTGAAAACTAATGCAGTTTTTCACTATCCCTCTGCAGCCTATCCACAGGCACAACAGCTTTGGGGATCTCTGCTTTCCCAGAGACTCAGCATGTCACGGTGCTCGCTCTCGGCAGAAGCATTTTTCTGAAAAGGCAAACTTTCGGCTCCTTCTCCCACAGGGAAGGTGCCAGCCCTGAAAACTAATGCAGTTTTTCACTATCCCTCTGCAGCCTATCCACAGGCACAACAGCACTGGGGATCTCTGCTTTCCCAGAGACTCAGCATGTCACGGTGCTCGCTCTCGGCAGAAGCTTTTTTCTGAAAAGGCAAACTTCCGGCTCCTTCTCCCACAAGGAAGGTGCCAGCCCCGAAAGAAACTGCTAATCTTCAGTATCCCTCTGCAGCCTATCCACAGGCACAACAGCACTGGGGATGTCTGCTTTCCCAGAGACTCAGCATGTCACGGTGCTCTTTCTAGGCAGAAACTATTTCTGAAAAGGCAAACGTCTGGCTCCTTCTCCCGAAAGAAAAGTGCCAGCCCTGAAAGATTTTGTGGTCTTCACCGCCCCCTCCAGCCTATGCACAGGCACAACAGCCCTGGGAATCTCTGCTTTCCCAGAGACTCAGCATGTCACGGTGCTCGCTCTCGGCAGAAGCTTTTTTCTGAAAAGGCAAACTTACGGCTCCTTCTCCCACAAGGAAGGTGCCAGCCCTGAAAGAAACTGCTGATCTTCAGTATCCCTCTGTAGCCTATCCACAGGCACAACAGCATTGAGGATCTCTGCTTTCCCAGAGACTCAGCATGTCACGGTGCTCGCTCTCGGCAGAAGCTTTTTTCTGAAAAGGCAAACTTACGGCTCCTTCTCCCACAAGGAAGGTGCCAGCCCTGAAAGAAACTGCTAATCTTCAGTATCCCTCTGCAGCCTATCCACAGGCACAACAGCACTGGGGATCTCTGCTTTCCCAGAGACTCAGCATCACGGTGCTCGCTCTCGGCAGAAGCTTTTTTCTGAAAAGGCAAACTTACGGCTCCTTCTCCCACAAGGAAGGTGCCAGCCCTGAAAGAAACTGCTGATCTTCAGTATCCCTCTGCAGCCTATCCACAGGCACAACAGCACTGGGGATCTCTGCTTTCCCAGAGACTCAGCATGTCACGGTGCTCGCTCTCGGCAGAAGCTTTTTTCTGAAAAGGCAAACTTACGGCTCCTTCTCCCACAGGGAAGGTGCTAGCCCTGAAAACTAATGCAGTTTTTCACTATCCCTCTGCAGCCTATCCACAGGCACAACAGCTTTTGGGATCTCTGCTTTCCCAGAGACTCAGCATGTCACGGTGCTCGCTCTCGGCAGAAGCATTTTTCTGAAAAGGCAAACTTACGGCTCCTTCTCCCACAGGGAAGGTGCCAGCCCTGAAAACTAATGCAGTTTTTCACTATCCCTCTGCAGCCTATCCACAGGCACAACAGCTTTGGGGATCTCTGCTTTCCCAGAGACTCAGCATGTCACGGTGCTCGCTCTCGGCAGAAGCTTTTTTCTGAAAAGGCAAACTTACGGCTCCTTCTCCCACAGGGAAGGTGCCAGCCCTGAAAACTAATGCAGTTTTTCACTATCCCTCTGCAGCCTATCCACAGGCACAACAGCTTTGGGGATCTCTGCTTTCCCAGAGACTCAGCATGTCACGGTGCTCGTTCTCAGCAGAAGCTTTTTTCTGAAAAGGCAAACTTACGGCTCCTTCTCCCACAGGGAAGGTGCCAGCCCTGAAAGATCTTGCTGGTATTCACTATCCCTCTGTAGCCTATCCACAGGCACAACAGCATTGAGGATCTCTGCTTTCCCAGAGACTCAGCATGTCACGGTGCTCGCTCTCGGCAGAAGCTTTTTTCTGAAAAGGCAAACTTACGGCTCCTTCTCCCACAAGGAAGGTGCCAGCCCTGAAAGAAACTGCTAATCTTCAGTATCCCTCTGCAGCCTATCCACAGGCACAACAGCACTGGGGATCTCTGCTTTCCCAGAGACTCAGCATGTCACGGTGCTCGCTCTCGGCAGAAGCTTTTTTCTGAAAAGGCAAACTTACGGCTCCTTCTCCCACAAGGAAGGTGCCAGCCCTGAAAGAAACTGCTGATCTTCAGTATCCCTCTGCAGCCTATCCACAGGCACAACAGCACTGGGGATCTCTGCTTTCCCAGAGACTCAGCATGTCACGGTGCTCGTTCTCAGCAGAAGCTTTTTTCTGAAAAGGCAAACTTACGGCTCCTTCTCCCACAAGGAAGGTGCCAGCCCTGAAAGATCTTGCTGGTATTCACTATCCCTCTGCAGCCTATCCACAGGCACAACAGCTTTTGGGATCTCTGCTTTCCCAGAGACTCAGCATGTCACGGTGCTCGCTCTCGGCAGAAGCTTTTTTCTGAAAAGGCAAACTTACGGCTCCTTCTCCCACAGGGAAGGTGCCAGCCCTGAAAACTAATGCAGTTTTTCACTATCCCTCTGCAGCCTATCCACAGGCACAACAGCTTTGGGGATCTCTGCTTTCCCAGAGACTCAGCATGTCACGGTGCTCGCTCTCGGCAGAAGCTTTTTTCTGAAAAGGCAAACTTACGGCTCCTTCTCCCACAGGGAAGGTGCCAGCCCTGAAAACTAATGCAGTTTTTCACTATCCCTCTGCAGCCTATCCACAGGCACAACAGCTTTGGGGATCTCTGCTTTCCCAGAGACTCAGCATGTCACGGTGCTCGCTCTCGGCAGAAGCTTTTTTCTGAAAAGGCAAACTTACGGCTCCTTCTCCCACAGGGAAGGTGCCAGCCCTGAAAACTAATGCAGTTTTTCACTATCCCTCTGCAGCCTATCCACAGGCACAACAGCACTGGGGATCTCTGCTTTCCCAGAGACTCAGCATGTCACGGTGCTCGCTCTCGGCAGAAGCTTTTTTCTGAAAAGGCAAACTTCCGGCTCCTTCTCCCACAAGGAAGGTGCCAGCCCCGAAAGAAACTGCTAATCTTCAGTATCCCTCTGCAGCCTATCCACAGGCACAACAGCACTGGGGATGTCTGCTTTCCCAGAGACTCAGCATGTCACGGTGCTCTTTCTAGGCAGAAACTATTTCTGAAAAGGCAAACGTCTGGCTCCTTCTCCCGAAAGGAAAGTGCCAGCCCTGAAAGATTTTGTGGTCTTCACCGCCCCCTCCAGCCTATGCACAGGCACAACAGCCCTGGGAATCTCTGCTTTCCCAGAGACTCAGCATGTCACGGTGCTCGCTCTCGGCAGAAGCTTTTTTCTGAAAAGGCAAACTTACGGCTCCTTCTCCCACAAGGAAGGTGCCAGCCCTGAAAGAAACTGCTGATCTTCAGTATCCCTCTGTAGCCTATCCACAGGCACAACAGCATTGAGGATCTCTGCTTTCCCAGAGACTCAGCATGTCACGGTGCTCGCTCTCGGCAGAAGCTTTTTTCTGAAAAGGCAAACTTACGGCTCCTTCTCCCACAAGGAAGGTGCCAGCCCTGAAAGAAACTGCTAATCTTCAGTATCCCTCTGCAGCCTATCCACAGGCACAACAGCACTGGGGATCTCTGCTTTCCCAGAGACTCAGCATGTCACGGTGCTCGCTCTCGGCAGAAGCTTTTTTCTGAAAAGGCAAACTTACGGCTCCTTCTCCCACAAGGAAGGTGCCAGCCCTGAAAGAAACTGCTGATCTTCAGTATCCCTCTGCAGCCTATCCACAGGCACAACAGCACTGGGGATCTCTGCTTTCCCAGAGACTCAGCATGTCACGGTGCTCGTTCTCAGCAGAAGCTTTTTTCTGAAAAGGCAAACTTACGGCTCCTTCTCCCACAAGGAAGGTGCCAGCCCTGAAAGATCTTGCTGGTATTCACTATCCCTCTGTAGCCTATCCACAGGCACAACAGCATTGAGGATCTCTGCTTTCCCAGAGACTCAGCATGTCACGGTGCTCGCTCTCGGCAGAAGCTTTTTTCTGAAAAGGCAAACTTACGGCTCCTTCTCCCACAAGGAAGGTGCCAGCCCTGAAAGAAACTGCTAATCTTCAGTATCCCTCTGCAGCCTATCCACAGGCACAACAGCACTGGGGATCTCTGCTTTTCCAGAGACTCAGCATGTCACGGTGCTCGCTCTCGGCAGAAGCTTTTTTCTGAAAAGGCAAACTTACGGCTCCTTCTCCCACAAGGAAGGTGCCAGCCCTGAAAGAAACTGCTGATCTTCAGTATCCCTCTGCAGCCTATCCACAGGCACAACAGCACTGGGGATCTCTGCTTTCCCAGAGACTCAGCATGTCACGGTGCTCGTTCTCAGCAGAAGCTTTTTTCTGAAAAGGCAAACTTACGGCTCCTTCTCCCACAAGGAAGGTGCCAGCCCTGAAAGATCTTGCTGGTATTCACTATCCCTCTGCAGCCTATCCACAGGCACAACAGCATTGAGGATCTCTGCTTTCCCAGAGACTCAGCATGTCACGGTGCTCGCTCTCGGCAGAAGCTTTTTTCTGAAAAGGCAAACTTACGGCTCCTTCTCCCACAGGGAAGGTGCCAGCCCTGAAAACTAATGCAGTTTTTCACTATCCCTCTGCAGCCTATCCACAGGCACAACAGCTTTGGGGATCTCTGCTTTCCCAGAGACTCAGCATGTCACGGTGCTCGCTCTCGGCAGAAGCTTTTTTCTGAAAAGGCAAACTTACGGCTCCTTCTCCCACAGGGAAGGTGCCAGCCCTGAAAACTAATGCAGTTTTTCACTATCCCTCTGCAGCCTATCCACAGGCACAACAGCTTTGGGGATCTCTGCTTTCCCAGAGACTCAGCATGTCACGGTGCTCGCTCTCGGCAGAAGCTTTTTTCTGAAAAGGCAAACTTACGGCTCCTTCTCCCACAGGGAAGGTGCCAGCCATGAAAGATCTTGCTGGTATTCACTATCCCTCTGCAGCCTATCCACAGGCACAACAGCTTTGGGGATCTCTGCTTTCCCAGAGACTCAGCATGTCACGGTGCTCGCTCTCGGCAGAAGCTTTTTTCTGAAAAGGCAAACGTACGGCTCCTTCTCTCACAGGGAAGGTGCCATCCCTGAAAACTAATGCAGTTTTTCACTATCCCTCTGCAGCCTATCCACAGGCACAACAGCACTGGGGATCTCTGCTTTCCCAGAGACTCAGCATGTCACGGTGCTCGCTCTCGGCAGAAGCTTTTTTCTGAAATGCAAACTTACGGCTCCTTCTCCCACAGGGAAGGTGCCAGCCCTGAAAACTAATGCAGTTTTTCACTATCCCTCTGCAGCCTATCCACAGGCACAACAGCTTTGGGGATCTCTGCTTTCCCAGAGTCTCAGCATGTCACGGTGCTCGCTCTCGGCAGAAGCTTTTTTCTGAAAAAGAAAACTTACGGCTCCTTCTCCCACAGGGAAGGTGCCAGCCCTGAAAACTAATGCAGTTTTTCACTATCCCTCTGCAGCCTATCCACAGGCACAACAGCTTTGGGGATCTCTGCTTTCCCAGAGACTCAGCATGTCACGGTGCTCGCTCTCGGCAGAAGCTTTTTTCTGAAAAGGCAAACTTACGGCTCCTTCTCCCACAGGGAAGGTGCCAGCCCTGAAAACTAATGCAGTTTTTCACTATCCCTCTGCAGCCTATCCACAGGCACAACAGCTTTGGGGATCTCTGCTTTCCCAGAGACTCAGCATGTCACGGTGCTCGCTCTCGGCAGAAGCTTTTTTCTGAAAAGGCAAACTTACGGCTCCTTCTCCCACAGGGAAGGTGCCAGCCCTGAAAACTAATGCAGGTTTTCACTATCCCTCTGCAGCCTATCCACAGGCACAACAGCTTTGGGGATCTCTGCTTTCCCAGAGACTCAGCATGTCACGGTGCTCGCTCTCGGCAGAAGCTTTTTTCTGAAAAGGCAAACTTACGGCTCCTTCTCCCACAAGGAAGGTGCCAGCCCTGAAAGAAACTGCTGATCTTCAGTATCCCTCTGCAGCCTATCCACAGGCACAACAGCACTGGGGATCTCTGCTTTCCCAGAGACTCAGCATGTCACGGTGCTCGTTCTCAGCAGAAGCTTTTTTCTGAAAAGGCAAACTTACGGCTCCTTCTCCCACAAGGAAGGTGCCAGCCCTGAAAGATCTTGCTGGTATTCACTATCCCTCTGCAGCCTATCCACAGGCACAACAGCTTTTGGGATCTCTGCTTTCCCAGAGACTCAGCATGTCACGGTGCTCGCTCTCGGCAGAAGCTTTTTCTGAAAAGGCAAACTTACGGCTCCTTCTCCCACAGGGAAGGTGCCAGCCCTGAAAACTAATGCAGTTTTTCACTATCCCTCTGCAGCCTATCCACAGGCACAACAGCACTGGGGATCTCTGCTTTCCCAGAGACTCAGCATGTCACGGTGCTCGCTCTCGGCAGAAGCTTTTTTCTGAAAAGGCAAACTTCCGGCTCCTTCTCCCACAAGGAAGGTGCCAGCCCCGAAAGAAACTGCTAATCTTCAGTATCCCTCTGCAGCCTATCCACAGGCACAACAGCACTGGGGATGTCTGCTTTCCCAGAGACTCAGCATGTCACGGTGCTCTTTCTAGGCAGAAACTATTTCTGAAAAGGCAAACGTCTGGCTCCTTCTCCCGAAAGGAAAGTGCCAGCCCTGAAAGATTTTGTGGTCTTCACCGCCCCCTCCAGCCTATGCACAGGCACAACAGCCCTGGGAATCTCTGCTTTCCCAGAGACTCAGCATGTCACGGTGCTCGCTCTCGGCAGAAGCTTTTTTCTGAAAAGGCAAACTTACGGCTCCTTCTCCCACAAGGAAGGTGCCAGCCCTGAAAGAAACTGCTAATCTTCAGTATCCCTCTGCAGCCTATCCACAGGCACAACAGCACTGGGGATCTCTGCTTTCCCAGAGACTCAGCATGTCACGGTGCTCGCTCTCGGCAGAAGCTTTTTTCTGAAAAGGCAAACTTACGGCTCCTTCTCCCACAAGGAAGGTGCCAGCCCTGAAAGAAACTGCTGATCTTCAGTATCCCTCTGCAGCCTATCCACAGGCACAACAGCACTGGGGATCTCTGCTTTCCCAGAGACTCAGCATGTCACGGTGCTCGTTCTCAGCAGAAGCTTTTTTCTGAAAAGGCAAACTTACGGCTCCTTCTCCCACAAGGAAGGTGCCAGCCCTGAAAGATCTTGCTGGTATTCACTATCCCTCTGTAGCCTATCCACAGGCACAACAGCATTGAGGATCTCTGCTTTCCCAGAGACTCAGCATGTCACGGTGCTCGCTCTCGGCAGAAGCTTTTTTCTGAAAAGGCAAACTTACGGCTCCTTCTCCCACAAGGAAGGTGCCAGCCCTGAAAGAAACTGCTGATCTTCAGTATCCCTCTGCAGCCTATCCACAGGCACAACAGCACTGGGGATCTCTGCTTTCCCAGAGACTCAGCATGTCACGGTGCTCGTTCTCAGCAGAAGCTTTTTTCTGAAAAGGCAAACTTACGGCTCCTTCTCCCACAAGGAAGGTGCCAGCCCTGAAAGATCTTGCTGGTATTCACTATCCCTCTGCAGCCTATCCACAGGCACAACAGCTTTTGGGATCTCTGCTTTCCCAGAGACTCAGCATGTCACGGTGCTCGCTCTCGGCAGAAGCTTTTTTCTGAAAAGGCAAACTTACGGCTCCTTCTCCCACAGGGAAGGTGCCAGCCCTGAAAACTAATGCAGTTTTTCACTATCCCTCTGCAGCCTATCCACAGGCACAACAGCTTTGGGGATCTCTGCTTTCCCAGAGACTCAGCATGTCACGGTGCTCGCTCTCGGCAGAAGCTTTTTTCTGAAAAGGCAAACTTACGGCTCCTTCTCCCACAGGGAAGGTGCCAGCCCTGAAAACTAATGCAGTTTTTCACTATCCCTCTGCAGCCTATCCACAGGCACAACAGCTTTGGGGATCTCTGCTTTCCCAGAGACTCAGCATGTCACGGTGCTCGCTCTCGGCAGAAGCTTTTTTCTGAAAAGGCAAACTTACGGCTCCTTCTCCCACAGGGAAGGTGCCAGCCCTGAAAACTAATGCAGTTTTTCACTATCCCTCTGCAGCCTATCCACAGGCACAACAGCTTTGGGGATCTCTGCTTTCCCAGAGACTCAGCATGTCACGGTGCTCGCTCTCGGCAGAAGCTTTTTTCTGAAAAGGCAAACTTACGGCTCCTTCTCCCACAGGGAAGGTGCTAGCCCTGAAAACTAATGCAGTTTTTCACTATCCCTCTGCAGCCTATCCACAGGCACAACAGCTTTTGGGATCTCTGCTTTCCCAGAGACTCAGCATGTCACGGTGCTCGCTCTCGGCAGAAGCTTTTTTCTGAAAAGGCAAACTTACGGCTCCTTCTCCCACAGGGAAGGTGCCAGCCCTGAAAACTAATGCAGTTTTTCACTATCCCTCTGCAGCCTATCCACAGGCACAACAGCTTTGGGGATCTCTGCTTTCCCAGAGACTCAGCATGTCACGGTGCTCGCTCTCGGCAGAAGCTTTTTTCTGAAAAGGCAAACTTACGGCTCCTTCTCCCACAGGGAAGGTGCCAGCCCTGAAAACTAATGCAGTTTTTCACTATCCCTCTGCAGCCTATCCACAGGCACAACAGCTTTGGGGATCTCTGCTTTCCCAGAGACTCAGCATGTCACGGTGCTCGCTCTCGGCAGAAGCTTTTTTCTGAAAAGGCAAACTTACGGCTCCTTCTCCCACAGGGAAGGTGCTAGCCCTGAAAACTAATGCAGTTTTTCACTATCCCTCTGCAGCCTATCCACAGGCACAACAGCTTTTGGGATCTCTGCTTTCCCAGAGACTCAGCATGTCACGGTGCTCGCTCTCGGCAGAAGCTTTTTTCTGAAAAGGCAAACTTACGGCTCCTTCTCCCACAGGGAAGGTGCCAGCCCTGAAAACTAATGCAGTTTTTCACTATCCCTCTGCAGCCTATCCACAGGCACAACAGCTTTGGGGATCTCTGCTTTCCCAGAGACTCAGCATGTCACGGTGCTCGCTCTCGGCAGAAGCTTTTTTCTGAAAAGGCAAACTTACGGCTCCTTCTCCCACAGGGAAGGTGCCAGCCCTGAAAACTAATGCAGTTTTTCACTATCCCTCTGCAGCCTATCCACAGGCACAACAGCTTTGGGGATCTCTGCTTTCCCAGAGACTCAGCATGTCACGGTGCTCGCTCTCGGCAGAAGCTTTTTTCTGAAAAGGCAAACTTACGGCTCCTTCTCCCACAGGGAAGGTGCCAGCCCTGAAAACTAATGCAGTTTTTCACTATCCCTCTGCAGCCTATCCACAGGCACAACAGCTTTGGGGATCTCTGCTTTCCCAGAGACTCAGCATGTCACGGTGCTCGCTCTCGGCAGAAGCTTTTTTCTGAAAAGGCAAACTTACGGCTCCTTCTCCCACAGGGAAGGTGCCAGCCCTGAAAACTAATGCAGTTTTTCACTATCCCTCTGCAGCCTATCCACAGGCACAACAGCTTTGGGGATCTCTGCTTTCCCAGAGACTCAGCATGTCACGGTGCTCGCTCTCGGCAGAAGCTTTTTTCTGAAAAGGCAAACTTACGGCTCCTTCTCCCACAGGGAAGGTGCCAGCCCTGAAAACTAATGCAGTTTTTCACTATCCCTCTGCAGCCTATCCACAGGCACAACAGCTTTGGGGATCTCTGCTTTCCCAGAGACTCAGCATGTCACGGTGCTCGCTCTCGGCAGAAGCTTTTTTCTGAAAAGGCAAACTTACGGCTCCTTCTCCCACAGGGAAGGTGCCAGCCCTGAAAACTAATGCAGTTTTTCACTATCCCTCTGCAGCCTATCCACAGGCACAACAGCTTTGGGGATCTCTGCTTTCCCAGAGACTCAGCATGTCACGGTGCTCGCTCTCGGCAGAAGCTTTTTTCTGAAAAGGCAAACTTACGGCTCCTTCTCCCACAGGGAAGGTGCCAGCCCTGAAAACTAATGCAGTTTTTCACTATCCCTCTGCAGCCTATCCACAGGCACAACAGCTTTGGGGATCTCTGCTTTCCCAGAGACTCAGCATGTCACGGTGCTCGCTCTCGGCAGAAGCTTTTTTCTGAAAAGGCAAACTTACGGCTCCTTCTCCCACAGGGAAGGTGCCAGCCCTGAAAACTAATGCAGTTTTTCACTATCCCTCTGCAGCCTATCCACAGGCACAACAGCTTTGGGGATCTCTGCTTTCCCAGAGACTCAGCATGTCACGGTGCTCGCTCTCGGCAGAAGCTTTTTTCTGAAAAGGCAAACTTACGGCTCCTTCTCCCACAAGGAAGGTGCCAGCCCTGAAAGAAACTGCTGATCTTCAGTATCCCTCTGCAGCCTATCCACAGGCACAACAGCACTGGGGATCTCTGCTTTCCCAGAGACTCAGCATGTCACGGTGCTCGTTCTCAGCAGAAGCTTTTTTCTGAAAAGGCAAACTTACGGCTCCTTCTCCCTCAAGGAAGGTGCCAGCCCTGAAAGATCTTGCTGGTATTCACTATCCCTCTGCAGCCTATCCACAGGCACAACAGCTTTTGGGATCTCTGCTTTCCCAGAGACTCAGCATGTCACGGTGCTCGCTCTCGGCAGAAGCTTTTTTCTGAAATGCAAACTTACGGCTCCTTCTCCCACAGGGAAGGTGCCAGCCCTGAAAACTAATGCAGTTTTTCACTATCCCTCTGCAGCCTATCCACAGGCACAACAGCTTTGGGGATCTCTGCTTTCCCAGAGACTCAGCATGTCACGGTGCTCGCTCTCGGCAGAAGCTTTTTTCTGAAAAGGCAAACTTACGGCTCCTTCTCCCACAGGGAAGGTGCCAGCCCTGAAAACTAATGCAGTTTTTCACTATCCCTCTGCAGCCTATCCACAGGCACAACAGCTTTGGGGATCTCTGCTTTCCCAGAGACTCAGCATGTCACGGTGCTCGCTCTCGGCAGAAGCTTTTTTCTGAAAAGGCAAACTTACGGCTCCTTCTCCCACAGGGAAGGTGCCAGCCCTGAAAACTAATGCAGTTTTTCACTATCCCTCTGCAGCCTATCCACAGGCACAACAGCACTGGGGATCTCTGCTTTCCCAGAGACTCAGCATGTCACGGTGCTCGCTCTCGGCAGAAGCTTTTTTCTGAAAAGGCAAACTTCCGGCTCCTTCTCCCACAAGGAAGGTGCCAGCCCCGAAAGAAACTGCTAATCTTCAGTATCCCTCTGCAGCCTATCCACAGGCACAACAGCACTGGGGATGTCTGCTTTCCCAGAGACTCAGCATGTCACGGTGCTCTTTCTAGGCAGAAACTATTTCTGAAAAGGCAAACGTCTGGCTCCTTCTCCCGAAAGGAAAGTGCCAGCCCTGAAAGATTTTGTGGTCTTCACCGCCCCCTCCAGCCTATGCACAGGCACAACAGCCCTGGGAATCTCTGCTTTCCCAGAGACTCAGCATGTCACGGTGCTCGCTCTCGGCAGAAGCTTTTTTCTGAAAAGGCAAACTTACGGCTCCTTCTCCCACAAGGAAGGTGCCAGCCCTGAAAGAAACTGCTAATCTTCAGTATCCCTCTGCAGCCTATCCACAGGCACAACAGCACTGGGGATCTCTGCTTTCCCAGAGACTCAGCATGTCACGGTGCTCGCTCTCGGCAGAAGCTTTTTTCTGAAAAGGCAAACTTACGGCTCCTTCTCCCACAAGGAAGGTGCCAGCCCTGAAAGAAACTGCTGATCTTCAGTATCCCTCTGCAGCCTATCCACAGGCACAACAGCACTGGGGATCTCTGCTTTCCCAGAGACTCAGCATGTCACGGTGCTCGTTCTCAGCAGAAGCTTTTTTCTGAAAAGGCAAACTTACGGCTCCTTCTCCCACAAGGAAGGTGCCAGCCCTGAAAGATCTTGCTGGTATTCACTATCCCTCTGTAGCCTATCCACAGGCACAACAGCATTGAGGATCTCTGCTTTCCCAGAGACTCAGCATGTCACGGTGCTCGCTCTCGGCAGAAGCTTTTTTCTGAAAAGGCAAACTTACGGCTCCTTCTCCCACAAGGAAGGTGCCAGCCCTGAAAGAAACTGCTGATCTTCAGTATCCCTCTGCAGCCTATCCACAGGCACAACAGCACTGGGGATCTCTGCTTTCCCAGAGACTCAGCATGTCACGGTGCTCGTTCTCAGCAGAAGCTTTTTTCTGAAAAGGCAAACTTACGGCTCCTTCTCCCACAAGGAAGGTGCCAGCCCTGAAAGATCTTGCTGGTATTCACTATCCCTCTGCAGCCTATCCACAGGCACAACAGCTTTTGGGATCTCTGCTTTCCCAGAGACTCAGCATGTCACGGTGCTCGCTCTCGGCAGAAGCTTTTTTCTGAAAAGGCAAACTTACGGCTCCTTCTCCCACAGGGAAGGTGCCAGCCCTGAAAACTAATGCAGTTTTTCACTATCCCTCTGCAGCCTATCCACAGGCACAACAGCTTTGGGGATCTCTGCTTTCCCAGAGACTCAGCATGTCACGGTGCTCGCTCTCGGCAGAAGCTTTTTTCTGAAAAGGCAAACTTACGGCTCCTTCTCCCACAGGGAAGGTGCCAGCCCTGAAAACTAATGCAGTTTTTCACTATCCCTCTGCAGCCTATCCACAGGCACAACAGCTTTGGGGATCTCTGCTTTCCCAGAGACTCAGCATGTCACGGTGCTCGCTCTCGGCAGAAGCTTTTTTCTGAAAAGGCAAACTTACGGCTCCTTCTCCCACAGGGAAGGTGCCAGCCCTGAAAACTAATGCAGTTTTTCACTATCCCTCTGCAGCCTATCCACAGGCACAACAGCTTTGGGGATCTCTGCTTTCCCAGAGACTCAGCATGTCACGGTGCTCGCTCTCGGCAGAAGCTTTTTTCTGAAAAGGCAAACTTACGGCTCCTTCTCCCACAGGGAAGGTGCTAGCCCTGAAAACTAATGCAGTTTTTCACTATCCCTCTGCAGCCTATCCACAGGCACAACAGCTTTTGGGATCTCTGCTTTCCCAGAGACTCAGCATGTCACGGTGCTCGCTCTCGGCAGAAGCTTTTTTCTGAAAAGGCAAACTTACGGCTCCTTCTCCCACAGGGAAGGTGCCAGCCCTGAAAACTAATGCAGTTTTTCACTATCCCTCTGCAGCCTATCCACAGGCACAACAGCTTTGGGGATCTCTGCTTTCCCAGAGACTCAGCATGTCACGGTGCTCGCTCTCGGCAGAAGCTTTTTTCTGAAAAGGCAAACTTACGGCTCCTTCTCCCACAGGGAAGGTGCCAGCCCTGAAAACTAATGCAGTTTTTCACTATCCCTCTGCAGCCTATCCACAGGCACAACAGCTTTGGGGATCTCTGCTTTCCCAGAGACTCAGCATGTCACGGTGCTCGCTCTCGGCAGAAGCTTTTTTCTGAAAAGGCAAACTTACGGCTCCTTCTCCCACAGGGAAGGTGCTAGCCCTGAAAACTAATGCAGTTTTTCACTATCCCTCTGCAGCCTATCCACAGGCACAACAGCTTTTGGGATCTCTGCTTTCCCAGAGACTCAGCATGTCACGGTGCTCGCTCTCGGCAGAAGCTTTTTTCTGAAAAGGCAAACTTACGGCTCCTTCTCCCACAGGGAAGGTGCCAGCCCTGAAAACTAATGCAGTTTTTCACTATCCCTCTGCAGCCTATCCACAGGCACAACAGCTTTGGGGATCTCTGCTTTCCCAGAGACTCAGCATGTCACGGTGCTCGCTCTCGGCAGAAGCTTTTTTCTGAAAAGGCAAACTTACGGCTCCTTCTCCCACAGGGAAGGTGCCAGCCCTGAAAACTAATGCAGTTTTTCACTATCCCTCTGCAGCCTATCCACAGGCACAACAGCTTTGGGGATCTCTGCTTTCCCAGAGACTCAGCATGTCACGGTGCTCGCTCTCGGCAGAAGCTTTTTTCTGAAAAGGCAAACTTACGGCTCCTTCTCCCACAGGGAAGGTGCCAGCCCTGAAAACTAATGCAGTTTTTCACTATCCCTCTGCAGCCTATCCACAGGCACAACAGCTTTGGGGATCTCTGCTTTCCCAGAGACTCAGCATGTCACGGTGCTCGCTCTCGGCAGAAGCTTTTTTCTGAAAAGGCAAACTTACGGCTCCTTCTCCCACAGGGAAGGTGCCAGCCCTGAAAACTAATGCAGTTTTTCACTATCCCTCTGCAGCCTATCCACAGGCACAACAGCTTTGGGGATCTCTGCTTTCCCAGAGACTCAGCATGTCACGGTGCTCGCTCTCGGCAGAAGCTTTTTTCTGAAAAGGCAAACTTACGGCTCCTTCTCCCACAGGGAAGGTGCCAGCCCTGAAAACTAATGCAGTTTTTCACTATCCCTCTGCAGCCTATCCACAGGCACAACAGCTTTGGGGATCTCTGCTTTCCCAGAGACTCAGCATGTCACGGTGCTCGCTCTCGGCAGAAGCTTTTTTCTGAAAAGGCAAACTTACGGCTCCTTCTCCCACAGGGAAGGTGCCAGCCCTGAAAACTAATGCAGTTTTTCACTATCCCTCTGCAGCCTATCCACAGGCACAACAGCTTTGGGGATCTCTGCTTTCCCAGAGACTCAGCATGTCACGGTGCTCGCTCTCGGCAGAAGCTTTTTTCTGAAAAGGCAAACTTACGGCTCCTTCTCCCACAGGGAAGGTGCCAGCCCTGAAAACTAATGCAGTTTTTCACTATCCCTCTGCAGCCTATCCACAGGCACAACAGCTTTGGGGATCTCTGCTTTCCCAGAGACTCAGCATGTCACGGTGCTCGCTCTCGGCAGAAGCTTTTTTCTGAAAAGGCAAACTTACGGCTCCTTCTCCCACAGGGAAGGTGCCAGCCCTGAAAACTAATGCAGTTTTTCACTATCCCTCTGCAGCCTATCCACAGGCACAACAGCTTTGGGGATCTCTGCTTTCCCAGAGACTCAGCATGTCACGGTGCTCGCTCTCGGCAGAAGCTTTTTTCTGAAAAGGCAAACTTACGGCTCCTTCTCCCACAGGGAAGGTGCCAGCCCTGAAAACTAATGCAGTTTTTCACTATCCCTCTGCAGCCTATCCACAGGCACAACAGCTTTGGGGATCTCTGCTTTCCCAGAGACTCAGCATGTCACGGTGCTCGCTCTCGGCAGAAGCTTTTTTCTGAAAAGGCAAACTTACGGCTCCTTCTCCCACAGGGAAGGTGCCAGCCCTGAAAACTAATGCAGTTTTTCACTATCCCTCTGCAGCCTATCCACAGGCACAACAGCTTTGGGGATCTCTGCTTTCCCAGAGACTCAGCATGTCACGGTGCTCGCTCTCGGCAGAAGCTTTTTTCTGAAAAGGCAAACTTACGGCTCCTTCTCCCACAGGGAAGGTGCCAGCCCTGAAAACTAATGCAGTTTTTCACTATCCCTCTGCAGCCTATCCACAGGCACAACAGCTTTGGGGATCTCTGCTTTCCCAGAGACTCAGCATGTCACGGTGCTCGCTCTCGGCAGAAGCTTTTTTCTGAAAAGGCAAACTTACGGCTCCTTCTCCCACAGGGAAGGTGCCAGCCCTGAAAACTAATGCAGTTTTTCACTATCCCTCTGCAGCCTATCCACAGGCACAACAGCTTTGGGGATCTCTGCTTTCCCAGAGACTCAGCATGTCACGGTGCTCGCTCTCGGCAGAAGCTTTTTTCTGAAAAGGCAAACTTACGGCTCCTTCTCCCACAGGGAAGGTGCCAGCCCTGAAAACTAATGCAGTTTTTCACTATCCCTCTGCAGCCTATCCACAGGCACAACAGCTTTGGGGATCTCTGCTTTCCCAAGACTCAGCATGTCACGGTGCTCGCTCTCGGCAGAAGCTTTTTTCTGAAAAGGCAAACTTACGGCTCCTTCTCCCACAGGGAAGGTGCCAGCCCTGAAAACTAATGCAGTTTTTCACTATCCCTCTGCAGCCTATCCACAGGCACAACAGCTTTGGGAATCTCTGCTTTCCCAGAGACTCAGCATGTCACGGTGCTCGCTCTCGGCAGAAGCTTTTTTCTGAAAAGGCAAACTTACGGCTCCTTCTCCCACAGGGAAGGTGCTAGCCCTGAAAACTAATGCAGTTTTTCACTATCCCTCTGCAGCCTATCCACAGGCACAACAGCTTTGGGGATCTCTGCTTTCCCAGAGACTCAGCATGTCACGGTGCTCGCTCTCGGCAGAAGCTTTTTTCTGAAAAGGCAAACTTACGGCTCCTTCTCCCACAGGGAAGGTGCTAGCCCTGAAAACTAATGCAGTTTTTCACTATCCCTCTGCAGCCTATCCACAGGCACAACAGCTTTTGGGATCTCTGCTTTCCCAGAGACTCAGCATGTCACGGTGCTCGCTCTCGGCAGAAGCTTTTTTCTGAAAAGGCAAACTTACGGCTCCTTCTCCCACAGGGAAGGTGCCAGCCCTGAAAACTAATGCAGTTTTTCACTATCCCTCTGCAGCCTATCCACAGGCACAACAGCTTTGGGGATCTCTGCTTTCCCAGAGACTCAGCATGTCACGGTGCTCGCTCTCGGCAGAAGCTTTTTTCTGAAAAGGCAAACTTACGGCTCCTTCTCCCACAGGGAAGGTGCCAGCCCTGAAAACTAATGCAGTTTTTCACTATCCCTCTGCAGCCTATCCACAGGCACAACAGCACTGGGGATCTCTGCTTTCCCAGAGACTCAGCATGTCACGGTGCTCGCTCTCGGCAGAAGCTTTTTTCTGAAAAGGCAAACTTCCGGCTCCTTCTCCCACAAGGAAGGTGCCAGCCCCGAAAGAAACTGCTAATCTTCAGTATCCCTCTGCAGCCTATCCACAGGCACAACAGCACTGGGGATGTCTGCTTTCCCAGAGACTCAGCATGTCACGGTGCTCTTTCTAGGCAGAAACTATTTCTGAAAAGGCAAACGTCTGGCTCCTTCTCCCGAAAGGAAAGTGCCAGCCCTGAAAGATTTTGTGGTCTTCACCGCCCCCTCCAGCCTATGCACAGGCACAACAGCCCTGGGAATCTCTGCTTTCCCAGAGACTCAGCATGTCACGGTGCTCGTTCTCAGCAGAAGCTTTTTTCTGAAAAGGCAAACTTACGGCTCCTTCTCCCTCAAGGAAGGTGCCAGCCCTGAAAGATCTTGCTGGTATTCACTATCCCTCTGCAGCCTATCCACAGGCACAACAGCTTTTGGGATCTCTGCTTTCCCAGAGACTCAGCATGTCACGGTGCTCGCTCTCGGCAGAAGCTTTTTTCTGAAATGCAAACTTACGGCTCCTTCTCCCACAGGGAAGGTGCCAGCCCTGAAAACTAATGCAGTTTTTCACTATCCCTCTGCAGCCTATCCACAGGCACAACAGCTTTGGGGATCTCTGCTTTCCCAGAGACTCAGCATGTCACGGTGCTCGCTCTCGGCAGAAGCTTTTTTCTGAAAAGGCAAACTTACGGCTCCTTCTCCCACAGGGAAGGTGCCAGCCCTGAAAACTAATGCAGTTTTTCACTATCCCTCTGCAGCCTATCCACAGGCACAACAGCTTTGGGGATCTCTGCTTTCCCAGAGACTCAGCATGTCACGGTGCTCGCTCTCGGCAGAAGCTTTTTTCTGAAAAGGCAAACTTACGGCTCCTTCTCCCACAGGGAAGGTGCCAGCCCTGAAAACTAATGCAGTTTTTCACTATCCCTCTGCAGCCTATCCACAGGCACAACAGCACTGGGGATCTCTGCTTTCCCAGAGACTCAGCATGTCACGGTGCTCGCTCTCGGCAGAAGCTTTTTTCTGAAAAGGCAAACTTCCGGCTCCTTCTCCCACAAGGAAGGTGCCAGCCCCGAAAGAAACTGCTAATCTTCAGTATCCCTCTGCAGCCTATCCACAGGCACAACAGCACTGGGGATGTCTGCTTTCCCAGAGACTCAGCATGTCACGGTGCTCTTTCTAGGCAGAAACTATTTCTGAAAAGGCAAACGTCTGGCTCCTTCTCCCGAAAGGAAAGTGCCAGCCCTGAAAGATTTTGTGGTCTTCACCGCCCCCTCCAGCCTATGCACAGGCACAACAGCCCTGGGAATCTCTGCTTTCCCAGAGACTCAGCATGTCACGGTGCTCGCTCTCGGCAGAAGCTTTTTTCTGAAAAGGCAAACTTACGGCTCCTTCTCCCACAAGGAAGGTGCCAGCCCTGAAAGAAACTGCTAATCTTCAGTATCCCTCTGCAGCCTATCCACAGGCACAACAGCACTGGGGATCTCTGCTTTCCCAGAGACTCAGCATGTCACGGTGCTCGCTCTCGGCAGAAGCTTTTTTCTGAAAAGGCAAACTTACGGCTCCTTCTCCCACAAGGAAGGTGCCAGCCCTGAAAGAAACTGCTGATCTTCAGTATCCCTCTGCAGCCTATCCACAGGCACAACAGCACTGGGGATCTCTGCTTTCCCAGAGACTCAGCATGTCACGGTGCTCGTTCTCAGCAGAAGCTTTTTTCTGAAAAGGCAAACTTACGGCTCCTTCTCCCACAAGGAAGGTGCCAGCCCTGAAAGATCTTGCTGGTATTCACTATCCCTCTGTAGCCTATCCACAGGCACAACAGCATTGAGGATCTCTGCTTTCCCAGAGACTCAGCATGTCACGGTGCTCGCTCTCGGCAGAAGCTTTTTTCTGAAAAGGCAAACTTACGGCTCCTTCTCCCACAAGGAAGGTGCCAGCCCTGAAAGAAACTGCTGATCTTCAGTATCCCTCTGCAGCCTATCCACAGGCACAACAGCACTGGGGATCTCTGCTTTCCCAGAGACTCAGCATGTCACGGTGCTCGTTCTCAGCAGAAGCTTTTTTCTGAAAAGGCAAACTTACGGCTCCTTCTCCCACAAGGAAGGTGCCAGCCCTGAAAGATCTTGCTGGTATTCACTATCCCTCTGCAGCCTATCCACAGGCACAACAGCTTTTGGGATCTCTGCTTTCCCAGAGACTCAGCATGTCACGGTGCTCGCTCTCGGCAGAAGCTTTTTTCTGAAAAGGCAAACTTACGGCTCCTTCTCCCACAGGGAAGGTGCCAGCCCTGAAAACTAATGCAGTTTTTCACTATCCCTCTGCAGCCTATCCACAGGCACAACAGCTTTGGGGATCTCTGCTTTCCCAGAGACTCAGCATGTCACGGTGCTCGCTCTCGGCAGAAGCTTTTTTCTGAAAAGGCAAACTTACGGCTCCTTCTCCCACAGGGAAGGTGCCAGCCCTGAAAACTAATGCAGTTTTTCACTATCCCTCTGCAGCCTATCCACAGGCACAACAGCTTTGGGGATCTCTGCTTTCCCAGAGACTCAGCATGTCACGGTGCTCGCTCTCGGCAGAAGCTTTTTTCTGAAAAGGCAAACTTACGGCTCCTTCTCCCACAGGGAAGGTGCCAGCCCTGAAAACTAATGCAGTTTTTCACTATCCCTCTGCAGCCTATCCACAGGCACAACAGCTTTGGGGATCTCTGCTTTCCCAGAGACTCAGCATGTCACGGTGCTCGCTCTCGGCAGAAGCTTTTTTCTGAAAAGGCAAACTTACGGCTCCTTCTCCCACAGGGAAGGTGCTAGCCCTGAAAACTAATGCAGTTTTTCACTATCCCTCTGCAGCCTATCCACAGGCACAACAGCTTTTGGGATCTCTGCTTTCCCAGAGACTCAGCATGTCACGGTGCTCGCTCTCGGCAGAAGCTTTTTTCTGAAAAGGCAAACTTACGGCTCCTTCTCCCACAGGGAAGGTGCCAGCCCTGAAAACTAATGCAGTTTTTCACTATCCCTCTGCAGCCTATCCACAGGCACAACAGCTTTGGGGATCTCTGCTTTCCCAGAGACTCAGCATGTCACGGTGCTCGCTCTCGGCAGAAGCTTTTTTCTGAAAAGGCAAACTTACGGCTCCTTCTCCCACAGGGAAGGTGCCAGCCCTGAAAACTAATGCAGTTTTTCACTATCCCTCTGCAGCCTATCCACAGGCACAACAGCTTTGGGGATCTCTGCTTTCCCAGAGACTCAGCATGTCACGGTGCTCGCTCTCGGCAGAAGCTTTTTTCTGAAAAGGCAAACTTACGGCTCCTTCTCCCACAGGGAAGGTGCTAGCCCTGAAAACTAATGCAGTTTTTCACTATCCCTCTGCAGCCTATCCACAGGCACAACAGCTTTTGGGATCTCTGCTTTCCCAGAGACTCAGCATGTCACGGTGCTCGCTCTCGGCAGAAGCTTTTTTCTGAAAAGGCAAACTTACGGCTCCTTCTCCCACAGGGAAGGTGCCAGCCCTGAAAACTAATGCAGTTTTTCACTATCCCTCTGCAGCCTATCCACAGGCACAACAGCTTTGGGGATCTCTGCTTTCCCAGAGACTCAGCATGTCACGGTGCTCGCTCTCGGCAGAAGCTTTTTTCTGAAAAGGCAAACTTACGGCTCCTTCTCCCACAGGGAAGGTGCCAGCCCTGAAAACTAATGCAGTTTTTCACTATCCCTCTGCAGCCTATCCACAGGCACAACAGCTTTGGGGATCTCTGCTTTCCCAGAGACTCAGCATGTCACGGTGCTCGCTCTCGGCAGAAGCTTTTTTCTGAAAAGGCAAACTTACGGCTCCTTCTCCCACAGGGAAGGTGCCAGCCCTGAAAACTAATGCAGTTTTTCACTATCCCTCTGCAGCCTATCCACAGGCACAACAGCTTTGGGGATCTCTGCTTTCCCAGAGACTCAGCATGTCACGGTGCTCGCTCTCGGCAGAAGCTTTTTTCTGAAAAGGCAAACTTACGGCTCCTTCTCCCACAGGGAAGGTGCCAGCCCTGAAAACTAATGCAGTTTTTCACTATCCCTCTGCAGCCTATCCACAGGCACAACAGCTTTGGGGATCTCTGCTTTCCCAGAGACTCAGCATGTCACGGTGCTCGCTCTCGGCAGAAGCTTTTTTCTGAAAAGGCAAACTTACGGCTCCTTCTCCCACAGGGAAGGTGCCAGCCCTGAAAACTAATGCAGTTTTTCACTATCCCTCTGCAGCCTATCCACAGGCACAACAGCTTTGGGGATCTCTGCTTTCCCAGAGACTCAGCATGTCACGGTGCTCGCTCTCGGCAGAAGCTTTTTTCTGAAAAGGCAAACTTACGGCTCCTTCTCCCACAGGGAAGGTGCCAGCCCTGAAAACTAATGCAGTTTTTCACTATCCCTCTGCAGCCTATCCACAGGCACAACAGCTTTGGGGATCTCTGCTTTCCCAGAGACTCAGCATGTCACGGTGCTCGCTCTCGGCAGAAGCTTTTTTCTGAAAAGGCAAACTTACGGCTCCTTCTCCCACAGGGAAGGTGCCAGCCCTGAAAACTAATGCAGTTTTTCACTATCCCTCTGCAGCCTATCCACAGGCACAACAGCTTTGGGGATCTCTGCTTTCCCAGAGACTCAGCATGTCACGGTGCTCGCTCTCGGCAGAAGCTTTTTTCTGAAAAGGCAAACTTACGGCTCCTTCTCCCACAGGGAAGGTGCCAGCCCTGAAAACTAATGCAGTTTTTCACTATCCCTCTGCAGCCTATCCACAGGCACAACAGCTTTGGGGATCTCTGCTTTCCCAGAGACTCAGCATGTCACGGTGCTCGCTCTCGGCAGAAGCTTTTTTCTGAAAAGGCAAACTTACGGCTCCTTCTCCCACAGGGAAGGTGCCAGCCCTGAAAACTAATGCAGTTTTTCACTATCCCTCTGCAGCCTATCCACAGGCACAACAGCTTTGGGGATCTCTGCTTTCCCAGAGACTCAGCATGTCACGGTGCTCGCTCTCGGCAGAAGCTTTTTTCTGAAAAGGCAAACTTACGGCTCCTTCTCCCACAGGGAAGGTGCCAGCCCTGAAAACTAATGCAGTTTTTCACTATCCCTCTGCAGCCTATCCACAGGCACAACAGCTTTGGGGATCTCTGCTTTCCCAGAGACTCAGCATGTCACGGTGCTCGCTCTCGGCAGAAGCTTTTTTCTGAAAAGGCAAACTTACGGCTCCTTCTCCCACAGGGAAGGTGCCAGCCCTGAAAACTAATGCAGTTTTTCACTATCCCTCTGCAGCCTATCCACAGGCACAACAGCTTTGGGAATCTCTGCTTTCCCAGAGACTCAGCATGTCACGGTGCTCGCTCTCGGCAGAAGCTTTTTTCTGAAAAGGCAAACTTACGGCTCCTTCTCCCACAGGGAAGGTGCCAGCCCTGAAAACTAATGCAGTTTTTCACTATCCCTCTGCAGCCTATCCACAGGCACAACAGCTTTGGGGATCTCTGCTTTCCCAGAGACTCAGCATGTCACGGTGCTCGCTCTCGGCAGAAGCTTTTTTCTGAAAAGGCAAACTTACGGCTCCTTCTCCCACAGGGAAGGTGCTAGCCCTGAAAACTAATGCAGTTTTTCACTATCCCTCTGCAGCCTATCCACAGGCACAACAGCTTTTGGGATCTCTGCTTTCCCAGAGACTCAGCATGTCACGGTGCTCGCTCTCGGCAGAAGCTTTTTTCTGAAAAGGCAAACTTACGGCTCCTTCTCCCACAGGGAAGGTGCCAGCCCTGAAAACTAATGCAGTTTTTCACTATCCCTCTGCAGCCTATCCACAGGCACAACAGCTTTGGGGATCTCTGCTTTCCCAGAGACTCAGCATGTCACGGTGCTCGCTCTCGGCAGAAGCTTTTTTCTGAAAAGGCAAACTTACGGCTCCTTCTCCCACAGGGAAGGTGCCAGCCCTGAAAACTAATGCAGTTTTTCACTATCCCTCTGCAGCCTATCCACAGGCACAACAGCTTTGGGGATCTCTGCTTTCCCAGAGACTCAGCATGTCACGGTGCTCGCTCTCGGCAGAAGCTTTTTTCTGAAAAGGCAAACTTACGGCTCCTTCTCCCACAGGGAAGGTGCCAGCCCTGAAAACTAATGCAGTTTTTCACTATCCCTCTGCAGCCTATCCACAGGCACAACAGCTTTGGGGATCTCTGCTTTCCCAGAGACTCAGCATGTCACGGTGCTCGCTCTCGGCAGAAGCTTTTTTCTGAAAAAGAAAACTTTCGGCTCCTTCTCCCACAGGGAAGGTGCTAGCCCTGAAAACTAATGCAGTTTTTCACTATCCCTCTGCAGCCTATCCACAGGCACAACAGCTTTGGGGATCTCTGCTTTCCCAGAGACTCAGCATGTCACGGTGCTCGCTCTCGGCAGAAGCTTTTTTCTGAAAAGGCAAACTTACGGCTCCTTCTCCCACAGGGAAGGTGCCAGCCCTGAAAACTAATGCAGTTTTTCACTATCCCTCTGCAGCCTATCCACAGGCACAACAGCTTTGGGGATCTCTGCTTTCCCAGAGACTCAGCATGTCACGGTGCTCGCTCTCGGCAGAAGCTTTTTTCTGAAAAGGCAAACTTACGGCTCCTTCTCCCACAGGGAAGGTGCCAGCCCTGAAAACTAATGCAGTTTTTCACTATCCCTCTGCAGCCTATCCACAGGCACAACAGCTTTGGGGATCTCTGCTTTCCCAGAGACTCAGCATGTCACGGTGCTCGCTCTCGGCAGAAGCTTTTTTCTGAAAAGGCAAACTTACGGCTCCTTCTCCCACAGGGAAGGTGCCAGCCCTGAAAACTAATGCAGTTTTTCACTATCCCTCTGCAGCCTATCCACAGGCACAACAGCTTTTGGGATCTCTGCTTTCCCAGAGACTCAGCATGTCACGGTGCTCGCTCTCGGCAGAAGCTTTTTTCTGAAAAGGCAAACTTACGGCTCCTTCTCCCACAGGGAAGGTGCCAGCCCTGAAAACTAATGCAGTTTTTCACTATCCCTCTGCAGCCTATCCACAGGCACAACAGCTTTGGGGATCTCTGCTTTCCCAGAGACTCAGCATGTCACGGTGCTCGCTCTCGGCAGAAGCTTTTTTCTGAAAAGGCAAACTTACGGCTCCTTCTCCCACAGGGAAGGTGCCAGCCCTGAAAACTAATGCAGTTTTTCACTATCCCTCTGCAGCCTATCCACAGGCACAACAGCTTTGGGGATCTCTGCTTTCCCAGAGACTCAGCATGTCACGGTGCTCGCTCTCGGCAGAAGCTTTTTTCTGAAAAGGCAAACTTACGGCTCCTTCTCCCACAGGGAAGGTGCCAGCCCTGAAAACTAATGCAGTTTTTCACTATCCCTCTGCAGCCTATCCACAGGCACAACAGCTTTGGGGATCTCTGCTTTCCCAGAGACTCAGCATGTCACGGTGCTCGCTCTCGGCAGAAGCTTTTTTCTGAAAAGGCAAACTTACGGCTCCTTCTCCCACAGGGAAGGTGCCAGCCCTGAAAACTAATGCAGTTTTTCACTATCCCTCTGCAGCCTATCCACAGGCACAACAGCTTTGGGGATCTCTGCTTTCCCAGAGACTCAGCATGTCACGGTGCTCGCTCTCGGCAGAAGCTTTTTTCTGAAAAGGCAAACTTACGGCTCCTTCTCCCACAGGGAAGGTGCCAGCCCTGAAAACTAATGCAGTTTTTCACTATCCCTCTGCAGCCTATCCACAGGCACAACAGCTTTGGGGATCTCTGCTTTCCCAGAGACTCAGCATGTCACGGTGCTCGCTCTCGGCAGAAGCTTTTTTCTGAAAAGGCAAACTTACGGCTCCTTCTCCCACAGGGAAGGTGCCAGCCCTGAAAACTAATGCAGTTTTTCACTATCCCTCTGCAGCCTATCCACAGGCACAACAGCTTTGGGGATCTCTGCTTTCCCAGAGACTCAGCATGTCACGGTGCTCGCTCTCGGCAGAAGCTTTTTTCTGAAAAGGCAAACTTACGGCTCCTTCTCCCACAGGGAAGGTGCCAGCCCTGAAAACTAATGCAGTTTTTCACTATCCCTCTGCAGCCTATCCACAGGCACAACAGCTTTGGGGATCTCTGCTTTCCCAGAGACTCAGCATGTCACGGTGCTCGCTCTCGGCAGAAGCTTTTTTCTGAAAAGGCAAACTTACGGCTCCTTCTCCCACAGGGAAGGTGCCAGCCCTGAAAACTAATGCAGTTTTTCACTATCCCTCTGCAGCCTATCCACAGGCACAACAGCTTTGGGGATCTCTGCTTTCCCAGAGACTCAGCATGTCACGGTGCTCGCTCTCGGCAGAAGCTTTTTTCTGAAAAGGCAAACTTACGGCTCCTTCTCCCACAGGGAAGGTGCCAGCCCTGAAAACTAATGCAGTTTTTCACTATCCCTCTGCAGCCTATCCACAGGCACAACAGCTTTGGGGATCTCTGCTTTCCCAGAGACTCAGCATGTCACGGTGCTCGCTCTCGGCAGAAGCTTTTTTCTGAAAAGGCAAACTTACGGCTCCTTCTCCCACAGGGAAGGTGCCAGCCCTGAAAACTAATGCAGTTTTTCACTATCCCTCTGCAGCCTATCCACAGGCACAACAGCTTTGGGGATCTCTGCTTTCCCAGAGACTCAGCATGTCACGGTGCTCGCTCTCGGCAGAAGCTTTTTTCTGAAAAGGCAAACTTACGGCTCCTTCTCCCACAGGGAAGGTGCCAGCCCTGAAAACTAATGCAGTTTTTCACTATCCCTCTGCAGCCTATCCACAGGCACAACAGCACTGGGGATGTCTGCTTTCCCAGAGACTCAGCATGTCACGGTGCTCTTTCTAGGCAGAAACTATTTCTGAAAAGGCAAACGTCTGGCTCCTTCTCCCGAAAGGAAAGTGCCAGCCCTGAAAGATTTTGTGGTCTTCACCGCCCCCTCCAGCCTATGCACAGGCACAACAGCCCTGGGAATCTCTGCTTTCCCAGAGACTCAGCATGTCACGGTGCTCGCTCTCGGCAGAAGCTTTTTTCTGAAAAGGCAAACTTACGGCTCCTTCTCCCACAAGGAAGGTGCCAGCCCTGAAAGAAACTGCTAATCTTCAGTATCCCTCTGCAGCCTATCCACAGGCACAACAGCACTGGGGATCTCTGCTTTCCCAGAGACTCAGCATGTCACGGTGCTCGCTCTCGGCAGAAGCTTTTTTCTGAAAAGGCAAACTTACGGCTCCTTCTCCCACAAGGAAGGTGCCAGCCCTGAAAGATCTTGCTGGTATTCACTATCCCTCTGCAGCCTATCCACAGGCACAACAGCACTGGGGATCTCTGCTTTCCCAGAGACTCAGCATGTCACGGTGCTCGTTCTCAGCAGAAGCTTTTTTCTGAAAAGGCAAACTTACGGCTCCTTCTCCCACAAGGAAGGTGCCAGCCCTGAAAGATCTTGCTGGTATTCACTATCCCTCTGTAGCCTATCCACAGGCACAACAGCATTGAGGATCTCTGCTTTCCCAGAGACTCAGCATGTCACGGTGCTCGCTCTCGGCAGAAGCTTTTTTCTGAAAAGGCAAACTTACGGCTCCTTCTCCCACAAGGAAGGTGCCAGCCCTGAAAGAAACTGCTAATCTTTAGTATCCCTCTGCAGCCTATCCACAGGCACAACAGCACTGGGGATCTCTGCTTTCCCAGAGACTCAGCATGTCACGGTGCTCGCTCTCGGCAGAAGCTTTTTTCTGAAAAGGCAAACTTACGGCTCCTTCTCCCACAAGGAAGGTGCCAGCCCTGAAAGAAACTGCTGATCTTCAGTATCCCTCTGCAGCCTATCCACAGGCACAACAGCACTGGGGATCTCTGCTTTCCCAGAGACTCAGCATGTCACGGTGCTCGTTCTCAGCAGAAGCTTTTTTCTGAAAAGGCAAACTTACGGCTCCTTCTCCCACAAGGAAGGTGCCAGCCCTGAAAGATCTTGCTGGTATTCACTATCCCTCTGCAGCCTATCCACAGGCACAACAGCTTTTGGGATCTCTGCTTTCCCAGAGACTCAGCATGTCACGGTGCTCGCTCTCGGCAGAAGCTTTTTTCTGAAAAGGCAAACTTACGGCTCCTTCTCCCACAGGGAAGGTGCCAGCCCTGAAAACTAATGCAGTTTTTCACTATCCCTCTGCAGCCTATCCACAGGCACAACAGCTTTGGGGATCTCTGCTTTCCCAGAGACTCAGCATGTCACGGTGCTCGCTCTCGGCAGAAGCTTTTTTCTGAAAAGGCAAACTTACGGCTCCTTCTCCCACAGGGAAGGTGCCAGCCCTGAAAACTAATGCAGTTTTTCACTATCCCTCTGCAGCCTATCCACAGGCACAACAGCTTTGGGGATCTCTGCTTTCCCAGAGACTCAGCATGTCACGGTGCTCGCTCTCGGCAGAAGCTTTTTTCTGAAAAGGCAAACTTACGGCTCCTTCTCCCACAGGGAAGGTGCTAGCCCTGAAAACTAATGCAGTTTTTCACTATCCCTCTGCAGCCTATCCACAGGCACAACAGCTTTTGGGATCTCTGCTTTCCCAGAGACTCAGCATGTCACGGTGCTCGCTCTCGGCAGAAGCTTTTTTCTGAAAAGGCAAACTTACGGCTCCTTCTCCCACAGGGAAGGTGCCAGCCCTGAAAACTAATGCAGTTTTTCACTATCCCTCTGCAGCCTATCCACAGGCACAACAGCTTTTGGGATCTCTGCTTTCCCAGAGACTCAGCATGTCACGGTGCTCGCTCTCGGCAGAAGCTTTTTTCTGAAAAGGCAAACTTACGGCTCCTTCTCCCACAGGGAAGGTGCCAGCCCTGAAAACTAATGCAGTTTTTCACTATCCCTCTGCAGCCTATCCACAGGCACAACAGCTTTGGGGATCTCTGCTTTCCCAGAGACTCAGCATGTCACGGTGCTCGCTCTCGGCAGAAGCTTTTTTCTGAAAAGGCAAACTTACGGCTCCTTCTCCCACAGGGAAGGTGCCAGCCCTGAAAACTAATGCAGTTTTTCACTATCCCTCTGCAGCCTATCCACAGGCACAACAGCTTTGGGGATCTCTGCTTTCCCAGAGACTCAGCATGTCACGGTGCTCGCTCTCGGCAGAAGCTTTTTTCTGAAAAAGAAAACTTTCGGCTCCTTCTCCCACAGGGAAGGTGCTAGCCCTGAAAACTAATGCAGTTTTTCACTATCCCTCTGCAGCCTATCCACAGGCACAACAGCTTTGGGGATCTCTGCTTTCCCAGAGACTCAGCATGTCACGGTGCTCGCTCTCGGCAGAAGCTTTTTTCTGAAAAGGCAAACTTACGGCTCCTTCTCCCACAGGGAAGGTGCCAGCCCTGAAAACTAATGCAGTTTTTCACTATCCCTCTGCAGCCTATCCACAGGCACAACAGCTTTGGGGATCTCTGCTTTCCCAGAGACTCAGCATGTCACGGTGCTCGCTCTCGGCAGAAGCTTTTTTCTGAAAAGGCAAACTTACGGCTCCTTCTCCCACAGGGAAGGTGCCAGCCCTGAAAACTAATGCAGTTTTTCACTATCCCTCTGCAGCCTATCCACAGGCACAACAGCTTTGGGGATCTCTGCTTTCCCAGAGACTCAGCATGTCACGGTGCTCGCTCTCGGCAGAAGCTTTTTTCTGAAAAGGCAAACTTACGGCTCCTTCTCCCACAGGGAAGGTGCCAGCCCTGAAAACTAATGCAGTTTTTCACTATCCCTCTGCAGCCTATCCACAGGCACAACAGCTTTGGGGATCTCTGCTTTCCCAGAGACTCAGCATGTCACGGTGCTCGCTCTCGGCAGAAGCTTTTTTCTGAAAAGGCAAACTTACGGCTCCTTCTCCCACAGGGAAGGTGCCAGCCCTGAAAACTAATGCAGTTTTTCACTATCCCTCTGCAGCCTATCCACAGGCACAACAGCTTTGGGGATCTCTGCTTTCCCAGAGACTCAGCATGTCACGGTGCTCGCTCTCGGCAGAAGCTTTTTTCTGAAAAGGCAAACTTACGGCGCCTTCTCCCACAGGGAAGGTGCCAGCCCTGAAAACTAATGCAGTTTTTCACTATCCCTCTGCAGCCTATCCACAGGCCCAACAGCTTTGGGGATCTCTGCTTTCCCAGAGACTCAGCATGTCACGGTGCTCGCTCTCGGCAGAAGCTTTTTTCTGAAAAGGCAAACTTACGGCTCCTTCTCCCACAGGGAAGGTGCCAGCCCTGAAAACTAATGCAGTTTTTCACTATCCCTCTGCAGCCTATCCACAGGCACAACAGCTTTGGGGATCTCTGCTTTCCCAGAGACTCAGCATGTCACGGTGCTCGCTCTCGGCAGAAGCTTTTTTCTGAAAAGGCAAACTTACGGCTCCTTCTCCCACAGGGAAGGTGCCAGCCCTGAAAACTAATGCAGTTTTTCACTATCCCTCTGCAGCCTATCCACAGGCACAACAGCTTTGGGGATCTCTGCTTTCCCAGAGACTCAGCATGTCACGGTGCTCACTCTCGCCAGAGCCTTTTCCTGAAAAGGCAAACTTAAGGCTCCTTCTCCCACAAGGAAGGTGCCAGCCCTGAAAGATCTTGCTGGTATTCACTATCCCTCTGCAGCCTATCCACAGGCACAACAGCTTTGGGGATCTCTGCTTTCCCAGAGACTCAGCATGTCACGGTGCTCGCTCTCGGCAGAAGCTTTTTTCTGAAAAGGCAAACTTACGGCTCCTTCTCCCACAGGGAAGGTGCCAGCCCTGAAAACTAATGCAGTTTTTCACTATCCCTCTGCAGCCTATCCACAGGCACAACAGCTTTGGGGATCTCTGCTTTCCCAGAGACTCAGCATGTCACGGTGCTCGCTCTCGGCAGAAGCTTTTTTCTGAAAAGGCAAACTTACGGCTCCTTCTCCCACAGGGAAGGTGCCAGCCCTGAAAACTAATGCAGTTTTTCACTATCCCTCTGCAGCCTATCCACAGGCACAACAGCTTTGGGGATCTCTGCTTTCCCAGAGACTCAGCATGTCACGGTGCTCGCTCTCGGCAGAAGCTTTTTTCTGAAAAGGCAAACTTACGGCTCCTTCTCCCACAGGGAAGGTGCCAGCCCTGAAAACTAATGCAGTTTTTCACTATCCCTCTGCAGCCTATCCACAGGCACAACAGCTTTGGGGATCTCTGCTTTCCCAGAGACTCAGCATGTCACGGTGCTCGCTCTCGGCAGAAGCTTTTTTCTGAAAAGGCAAACTTACGGCTCCTTCTCCCACAGGGAAGGTGCCAGCCCTGAAAACTAATGCAGTTTTTCACTATCCCTCTGCAGCCTATCCACAGGCACAACAGCTTTGGGGATCTCTGCTTTCCCAGAGACTCAGCATGTCACGGTGCTCGCTCTCGGCAGAAGCTTTTTTCTGAAAAGGCAAACTTACGGCTCCTTCTCCCACAGGGAAGGTGCCAGCCCTGAAAACTAATGCAGTTTTTCACTATCCCTCTGCAGCCTATCCACAGGCACAACAGCTTTTGGGATCTCTGCTTTCCCAGAGACTCAGCATGTCACGGTGCTCGCTCTCGGCAGAAGCTTTTTCTGAGAAGGCAAAAGTGTGGCTCCTTCTCCCACAAGGAAGGTGCCAGCCCTGAAAGATCTTGCTGGTATTCACTATCCTCCTGCAGCCTATCCACAGGCACAACAGCTTTTGGGATCTCTGCTTTCCCAGAGACTCAGCATGTCACGGTGCTCGCTCTCGGCAGAAGCTTTTTTCTGAAAAGGCAAACTTACGGCTCCTTCTCCCACAGGGAAGGTGCCAGCCCTGAAAACTAATGCAGTTTTTCACTATCCCTCTGCAGCCTATCCACAGGCACAACAGCTTTGGGGATCTCTGCTTTCCCAGAGACTCAGCATGTCACGGTGCTCGCTCTCGGCAGAAGCTTTTTTCTGAAAAGGCAAACTTACGGCTCCTTCTCCCACAGGGAAGGTGCCAGCCCTGAAAACTAATGCAGTTTTTCACTATCCCTCTGCAGCCTATCCACAGGCACAACAGCTTTGGGGATCTCTGCTTTCCCAGAGACTCAGCATGTCACGGTGCTCGCTCTCGGCAGAAGCTTTTTTCTGAAAAGGCAAACTTACGGCTCCTTCTCCCACAGGGAAGGTGCCAGCCCTGAAAACTAATGCAGTTTTTCACTATCCCTCTGCAGCCTATCCACAGGCACAACAGCTTTGGGGATCTCTGCTTTCCCAGAGACTCAGCATGTCACGGTGCTCGCTCTCGGCAGAAGCTTTTTTCTGAAAAGGCAAACTTACGGCTCCTTCTCCCACAGGGAAGGTGCTAGCCCTGAAAACTAATGCAGTTTTTCACTATCCCTCTGCAGCCTATCCACAGGCACAACAGCTTTTGGGATCTCTGCTTTCCCAGAGACTCAGCATGTCACGGTGCTCGCTCTCGGCAGAAGCTTTTTTCTGAAAAGGCAAACTTACGGCTCCTTCTCCCACAGGGAAGGTGCCAGCCCTGAAAACTAATGCAGTTTTTCACTATCCCTCTGCAGCCTATCCACAGGCACAACAGCTTTGGGGATCTCTGCTTTCCCAGAGACTCAGCATGTCACGGTGCTCGCTCTCGGCAGAAGCTTTTTTCTGAAAAGGCAAACTTACGGCTCCTTCTCCCACAGGGAAGGTGCCAGCCCTGAAAACTAATGCAGTTTTTCACTATCCCTCTGCAGCCTATCCACAGGCACAACAGCTTTGGGGATCTCTGCTTTCCCAGAGACTCAGCATGTCACGGTGCTCGCTCTCGGCAGAAGCTTTTTTCTGAAAAGGCAAACTTACGGCTCCTTCTCCCACAGGGAAGGTGCTAGCCCTGAAAACTAATGCAGTTTTTCACTATCCCTCTGCAGCCTATCCACAGGCACAACAGCTTTTGGGATCTCTGCTTTCCCAGAGACTCAGCATGTCACGGTGCTCGCTCTCGGCAGAAGCTTTTTTCTGAAAAGGCAAACTTACGGCTCCTTCTCCCACAGGGAAGGTGCCAGCCCTGAAAACTAATGCAGTTTTTCACTATCCCTCTGCAGCCTATCCACAGGCACAACAGCTTTTGGGATCTCTGCTTTCCCAGAGACTCAGCATGTCACGGTGCTCGCTCTCGGCAGAAGCTTTTTTCTGAAAAGGCAAACTTACGGCTCCTTCTCCCACAGGGAAGGTGCCAGCCCTGAAAACTAATGCAGTTTTTCACTATCCCTCTGCAGCCTATCCACAGGCACAACAGCTTTGGGGATCTCTGCTTTCCCAGAGACTCAGCATGTCACGGTGCTCGCTCTCGGCAGAAGCTTTTTTCTGAAAAGGCAAACTTACGGCTCCTTCTCCCACAGGGAAGGTGCCAGCCCTGAAAACTAATGCAGTTTTTCACTATCCCTCTGCAGCCTATCCACAGGCACAACAGCTTTGGGGATCTCTGCTTTCCCAGAGACTCAGCATGTCACGGTGCTCGCTCTCGGCAGAAGCTTTTTTCTGAAAAAGAAAACTTTCGGCTCCTTCTCCCACAGGGAAGGTGCTAGCCCTGAAAACTAATGCAGTTTTTCACTATCCCTCTGCAGCCTATCCACAGGCACAACAGCTTTGGGGATCTCTGCTTTCCCAGAGACTCAGCATGTCACGGTGCTCGCTCTCGGCAGAAGCTTTTTTCTGAAAAGGCAAACTTACGGCTCCTTCTCCCACAGGGAAGGTGCCAGCCCTGAAAACTAATGCAGTTTTTCACTATCCCTCTGCAGCCTATCCACAGGCACAACAGCTTTGGGGATCTCTGCTTTCCCAGAGACTCAGCATGTCACGGTGCTCGCTCTCGGCAGAAGCTTTTTTCTGAAAAGGCAAACTTACGGCTCCTTCTCCCACAGGGAAGGTGCCAGCCCTGAAAACTAATGCAGTTTTTCACTATCCCTCTGCAGCCTATCCACAGGCACAACAGCTTTGGGGATCTCTGCTTTCCCAGAGACTCAGCATGTCACGGTGCTCGCTCTCGGCAGAAGCTTTTTTCTGAAAAGGCAAACTTACGGCTCCTTCTCCCACAGGGAAGGTGCCAGCCCTGAAAACTAATGCAGTTTTTCACTATCCCTCTGCAGCCTATCCACAGGCACAACAGCTTTGGGGATCTCTGCTTTCCCAGAGACTCAGCATGTCACGGTGCTCGCTCTCGGCAGAAGCTTTTTTCTGAAAAGGCAAACTTACGGCTCCTTCTCCCACAGGGAAGGTGCCAGCCCTGAAAACTAATGCAGTTTTTCACTATCCCTCTGCAGCCTATCCACAGGCACAACAGCTTTGGGGATCTCTGCTTTCCCAGAGACTCAGCATGTCACGGTGCTCGCTCTCGGCAGAAGCTTTTTTCTGAAAAGGCAAACTTACGGCGCCTTCTCCCACAGGGAAGGTGCCAGCCCTGAAAACTAATGCAGTTTTTCACTATCCCTCTGCAGCCTATCCACAGGCACAACAGCTTTGGGGATCTCTGCTTTCCCAGAGACTCAGCATGTCACGGTGCTCGCTCTCGGCAGAAGCTTTTTTCTGAAAAGGCAAACTTACGGCTCCTTCTCCCACAGGGAAGGTGCCAGCCCTGAAAACTAATGCAGTTTTTCACTATCCCTCTGCAGCCTATCCACAGGCACAACAGCTTTGGGGATCTCTGCTTTCCCAGAGACTCAGCATGTCACGGTGCTCGCTCTCGGCAGAAGCTTTTTTCTGAAAAGGCAAACTTACGGCTCCTTCTCCCACAGGGAAGGTGCCAGCCCTGAAAACTAATGCAGTTTTTCACTATCCCTCTGCAGCCTATCCACAGGCACAACAGCTTTGGGGATCTCTGCTTTCCCAGAGACTCAGCATGTCACGGTGCTCACTCTCGCCAGAGCCTTTTTCTGAAAAGGCAAACTTAAGGCTCCTTCTCCCACAAGGAAGGTGCCAGCCCTGAAAGATCTTGCTGGTATTCACTATCCCTCTGCAGCCTATCCACAGGCACAACAGCTTTGGGGATCTCTGCTTTCCCAGAGACTCAGCATGTCACGGTGCTCGCTCTCGGCAGAAGCTTTTTTCTGAAAAGGCAAACTTACGGCTCCTTCTCCCACAGGGAAGGTGCCAGCCCTGAAAACTAATGCAGTTTTTCACTATCCCTCTGCAGCCTATCCACAGGCACAACAGCTTTGGGGATCTCTGCTTTCCCAGAGACTCAGCATGTCACGGTGCTCGCTCTCGGCAGAAGCTTTTTTCTGAAAAGGCAAACTTACGGCTCCTTCTCCCACAGGGAAGGTGCCAGCCCTGAAAACTAATGCAGTTTTTCACTATCCCTCTGCAGCCTATCCACAGGCACAACAGCTTTGGGGATCTCTGCTTTCCCAGAGACTCAGCATGTCACGGTGCTCGCTCTCGGCAGAAGCTTTTTTCTGAAAAGGCAAACTTACGGCTCCTTCTCCCACAGGGAAGGTGCCAGCCCTGAAAACTAATGCAGTTTTTCACTATCCCTCTGCAGCCTATCCACAGGCACAACAGCTTTGGGGATCTCTGCTTTCCCAGAGACTCAGCATGTCACGGTGCTCGCTCTCGGCAGAAGCTTTTTTCTGAAAAGGCAAACTTACGGCTCCTTCTCCCACAGGGAAGGTGCCAGCCCTGAAAACTAATGCAGTTTTTCACTATCCCTCTGCAGCCTATCCACAGGCACAACAGCTTTGGGGATCTCTGCTTTCCCAGAGACTCAGCATGTCACGGTGCTCGCTCTCGGCAGAAGCTTTTTTCTGAAAAGGCAAACTTACGGCTCCTTCTCCCACAGGGAAGGTGCCAGCCCTGAAAACTAATGCAGTTTTTCACTATCCCTCTGCAGCCTATCCACAGGCACAACAGCTTTTGGGATCTCTGCTTTCCCAGAGACTCAGCATGTCACGGTGCTCGCTCTCGGCAGAAGCTTTTTCTGAGAAGGCAAAAGTGTGGCTCCTTCTCCCACAAGGAAGGTGCCAGCCCTGAAAGATCTTGCTGGTATTCACTATCCTCCTGCAGCCTATCCACAGGCACAACAGCTTTTGGGATCTCTGCTTTCCCAGAGACTCAGCATGTCACGGTGCTCGCTCTCGGCAGAAGCTTTTTTCTGAAAAGGCAAACTTACGGCTCCTTCTCCCACAGGGAAGGTGCCAGCCCTGAAAACTAATGCAGTTTTTCACTATCCCTCTGCAGCCTATCCACAGGCACAACAGCTTTGGGGATCTCTGCTTTCCCAGAGACTCAGCATGTCACGGTGCTCGCTCTCGGCAGAAGCTTTTTTCTGAAAAGGCAAACTTACGGCTCCTTCTCCCACAGGGAAGGTGCCAGCCCTGAAAACTAATGCAGTTTTTCACTATCCCTCTGCAGCCTATCCACAGGCACAACAGCTTTGGGGATCTCTGCTTTCCCAGAGACTCAGCATGTCACGGTGCTCGCTCTCGGCAGAAGCTTTTTTCTGAAAAGGCAAACTTACGGCTCCTTCTCCCACAGGGAAGGTGCCAGCCCTGAAAACTAATGCAGTTTTTCACTATCCCTCTGCAGCCTATCCACAGGCACAACAGCTTTGGGGATCTCTGCTTTCCCAGAGACTCAGCATGTCACGGTGCTCGCTCTCGGCAGAAGCTTTTTTCTGAAAAGGCAAACTTACGGCTCCTTCTCCCACAGGGAAGGTGCTAGCCCTGAAAACTAATGCAGTTTTTCACTATCCCTCTGCAGCCTATCCACAGGCACAACAGCTTTTGGGATCTCTGCTTTCCCAGAGACTCAGCATGTCACGGTGCTCGCTCTCGGCAGAAGCTTTTTTCTGAAAAGGCAAACTTACGGCTCCTTCTCCCACAGGGAAGGTGCCAGCCCTGAAAACTAATGCAGTTTTTCACTATCCCTCTGCAGCCTATCCACAGGCACAACAGCTTTGGGGATCTCTGCTTTCCCAGAGACTCAGCATGTCACGGTGCTCGCTCTCGGCAGAAGCTTTTTTCTGAAAAGGCAAACTTACGGCTCCTTCTCCCACAGGGAAGGTGCCAGCCCTGAAAACTAATGCAGTTTTTCACTATCCCTCTGCAGCCTATCCACAGGCACAACAGCTTTGGGGATCTCTGCTTTCCCAGAGACTCAGCATGTCACGGTGCTCGCTCTCGGCAGAAGCTTTTTTCTGAAAAGGCAAACTTACGGCTCCTTCTCCCACAGGGAAGGTGCTAGCCCTGAAAACTAATGCAGTTTTTCACTATCCCTCTGCAGCCTATCCACAGGCACAACAGCTTTTGGGATCTCTGCTTTCCCAGAGACTCAGCATGTCACGGTGCTCGCTCTCGGCAGAAGCATTTTTCTGAAAAGGCAAACTTACGGCTCCTTCTCCCACAGGGAAGGTGCCAGCCCTGAAAACTAATGCAGTTTTTCACTATCCCTCTGCAGCCTATCCACAGGCACAACAGCTTTGGGGATCTCTGCTTTCCCAGAGACTCAGCATGTCACGGTGCTCGCTCTCGGCAGAAGCTTTTTTCTGAAAAGGCAAACTTACGGCTCCTTCTCCCACAGGGAAGGTGCCAGCCCTGAAAACTAATGCAGTTTTTCACTATCCCTCTGCAGCCTATCCACAGGCACAACAGCTATGGGATCTCTGCTTTCCCAGAGACTCAGCATGTCACGGTGCTCGCTCTCGGCAGAAGCTTTTTTCTGAAAAGGCAAACTTACGGCTCCTTCTCCCACAGGGAAGGTGCCAGCCCTGAAAACTAATGCAGTTTTTCACTATCCCTCTGCAGCCTATCCACAGGCACAACAGCTTAGGGGATCTCTGCTTTCCCAGAGACTCAGCATGTCACGGTGCTCGCTCTCGGCAGAAGCTTTTTTCTGAAAAGGCAAACTTACGGCTCCTTCTCCCACAGGGAAGGTGCCAGCCCTGAAAACTAATGCAGTTTTTCACTATCCCTCTGCAGCCTATCCACAGGCACAACAGCTATGGGATCTCTGCTTTCCCAGAGACTCAGCATGTCACGGTGCTCGCTCTCGGCAGAAGCTTTTTTCTGAAAAGGCAAACTTACGGCTCCTTCTC
This sequence comes from Astur gentilis, assembly GCF_929443795.1. Taxonomy (NCBI): domain Eukaryota; kingdom Metazoa; phylum Chordata; class Aves; order Accipitriformes; family Accipitridae; genus Astur; species Astur gentilis. The sequence continues at coordinate 61,615 of NW_026060804.1, forward strand.
CCACAGGGAAGGTGCCAGCCCTGAAAACTAATGCAGTTTTTCACTATCCCTCTGCAGCCTATCCACAGGCACAACAGCTTTGGGGATCTCTGCTTTCCCAGAGACTCAGCATGTCACGGTGCTCGCTCTCGGCAGAAGCTTTTTTCTGAAAAGGCAAACTTACGGCTCCTTCTCCCACAGGGAAGGTGCCAGCCCTGAAAACTAATGCAGTTTTTCACTATCCCTCTGCAGCCTATCCACAGGCACAACAGCTTTGGGGATCTCTGCTTTCCCAGAGACTCAGCATGTCACGGTGCTCGTTCTCAGCAGAAGCTTTTTTCTGAAAAGGCAAACTTACGGCTCCTTCTCCCACAGGGAAGGTGCCAGCCCTGAAAACTAATGCAGTTTTTCACTATCCCTCTGCAGCCTATCCACAGGCACAACAGCTATGGGATCTCTGCTTTCCCAGAGACTCAGCATGTCACGGTGCTCGCTCTCGGCAGAAGCTTTTTTCTGAAAAGGCAAACTTACGGCTCCTTCTCCCACAGGGAAGGTGCCAGCCCTGAAAACTAATGCAGTTTTTCACTATCCCTCTGCAGCCTATCCACAGGCACAACAGCTTTGGGGATCTCTGCTTTCCCAGAGACTCAGCATGTCACGGTGCTCGCTCTCGGCAGAAGCATTTTTCTGAAAAGGCAAACTTACGGCTCCTTCTCCCACAGGGAAGGTGCCAGCCCTGAAAACTAATGCAGTTTTTCACTATCCCTCTGCAGCCTATCCACAGGCACAACAGCACTGGGGATCTCTGCTTTCCCAGAGACTCAGCATGTCACGGTGCTCGCTCTCGGCAGAAGCTTTTTTCTGAAAAGGCAAACTTCCGGCTCCTTCTCCCACAAGGAAGGTGCCAGCCCCGAAAGAAACTGCTAATCTTCAGTATCCCTCTGCAGCCTATCCACAGGCACAACAGCACTGGGGATGTCTGCTTTCCCAGAGACTCAGCATGTCACGGTGCTCGCTCTCGGCAGAAGCATTTTTCTGAAAAGGCAAACTTACGGCTCCTTCTCCCACAGGGAAGGTGCCAGCCCTGAAAACTAATGCAGTTTTTCACTATCCCTCTGCAGCCTATCCACAGGCACAACAGCTTTGGGGATCTCTGCTTTCCCAGAGACTCAGCATGTCACGGTGCTCACTCTCGCCAGAGCCTTTTCCTGAAAAGGAAAACTTACGGCTCATTCTCCCACAGGGAAGGTGCTAGCCCTGAAAGATCTTGCTGGTATTCACTATCCCTCTGCAGCCTATCCACAGGCACAACAGCTTTTGGGATCTCTGCTTTCCCAGAGACTCAGCATGTCACGGTGCTCGCTCTCGGCAGAAGCTTTTTTCTGAAAAGGCAAACTTACGGCTCCTTCTCCCACAGGGAAGGTGCCAGCCCTGAAAACTAATGCAGTTTTTCACTATCCCTCTGCAGCCTATCCACAGGCACAACAGCTTTGGGGATCTCTGCTTTCCCAGAGACTCAGCATGTCACGGTGCTCGTTCTCAGCAGAAGCTTTTTTCTGAAAAGGCAAACTTACGGCTCCTTCTCCCACAGGGAAGGTGCCAGCCCTGAAAACTAATGCAGTTTTTCACTATCCCTCTGCAGCCTATCCACAGGCACAACAGCTATGGGATCTCTGCTTTCCCAGAGACTCAGCATGTCACGGTGCTCGCTCTCGGCAGAAGCTTTTTTCTGAAAAGGCAAACTTACGGCTCCTTCTCCCACAGGGAAGGTGCCAGCCCTGAAAACTAATGCAGTTTTTCACTATCCCTCTGCAGCCTATCCACAGGCACAACAGCTTAGGGGATCTCTGCTTTCCCAGAGACTCAGCATGTCACGGTGCTCGCTCTCGGCAGAAGCTTTTTTCTGAAAAGGCAAACTTACGGCTCCTTCTCCCACAGGGAAGGTGCCAGCCCTGAAAACTAATGCAGTTTTTCACTATCCCTCTGCAGCCTATCCACAGGCACAACAGCTATGGGATCTCTGCTTTCCCAGAGACTCAGCATGTCACGGTGCTCGCTCTCGGCAGAAGCTTTTTTCTGAAAAGGCAAACTTACGGCTCCTTCTCCCACAGGGAAGGTGCCAGCCCTGAAAACTAATGCAGTTTTTCACTATCCCTCTGCAGCCTATCCACAGGCACAACAGCTTTGGGGATCTCTGCTTTCCCAGAGACTCAGCATGTCACGCTGCTCGCTCTCGGCAGAAGCTTTTTTCTGAAAAGGCAAACTTACGGCTCCTTCTCCCACAGGGAAGGTGCCAGCCCTGAAAACTAATGCAGTTTTTCACTATCCCTCTGCAGCCTATCCACAGGCACAACAGCTTTGGGGATCTCTGCTTTCCCAGAGACTCAGCATGTCACGGTGCTCGTTCTCAGCAGAAGCTTTTTTCTGAAAAGGCAAACTTACGGCTCCTTCTCCCACAGGGAAGGTGCCAGCCCTGAAAACTAATGCAGTTTTTCACTATCCCTCTGCAGCCTATCCACAGGCACAACAGCTATGGGATCTCTGCTTTCCCAGAGACTCAGCATGTCACGGTGCTCGCTCTCGGCAGAAGCTTTTTTCTGAAAAGGCAAACTTACGGCTCCTTCTCCCACAGGGAAGGTGCCAGCCCTGAAAACTAATGCAGTTTTTCACTATCCCTCTGCAGCCTATCCACAGGCACAACAGCTTTGGGGATCTCTGCTTTCCCAGAGACTCAGCATGTCACGGTGCTCGCTCTCGGCAGAAGCATTTTTCTGAAAAGGCAAACTTACGGCTCCTTCTCCCACAGGGAAGGTGCCAGCCCTGAAAACTAATGCAGTTTTTCACTATCCCTCTGCAGCCTATCCACAGGCACAACAGCACTGGGGATCTCTGCTTTCCCAGAGACTCAGCATGTCACGGTGCTCGCTCTCGGCAGAAGCTTTTTTCTGAAAAGGCAAACTTCCGGCTCCTTCTCCCACAAGGAAGGTGCCAGCCCCGAAAGAAACTGCTAATCTTCAGTATCCCTCTGCAGCCTATCCACAGGCACAACAGCACTGGGGATGTCTGCTTTCCCAGAGACTCAGCATGTCACGGTGCTCTTTCTAGGCAGAAACTATTTCTGAAAAGGCAAACGTCTGGCTCCTTCTCCCGAAAGGAAAGTGCCAGCCCTGAAAGATTTTGTGGTCTTCACCGCCCCCTCCAGCCTATGCACAGGCACAACAGCCCTGGGAATCTCTGCTTTCCCAGAGACTCAGCATGTCACGGTGCTCGCTCTCGGCAGAAGCTTTTTTCTGAAAAGGCAAACTTACGGCTCCTTCTCCCACAAGGAAGGTGCCAGCCCTGAAAGAAACTGCTGATCTTCAGTATCCCTCTGTAGCCTATCCACAGGCACAACAGCATTGAGGATCTCTGCTTTCCCAGAGACTCAGCATGTCACGGTGCTCGCTCTCGGCAGAAGCTTTTTTCTGAAAAGGCAAACTTACGGCTCCTTCTCCCACAAGGAAGGTGCCAGCCCTGAAAGAAACTGCTAATCTTCAGTATCCCTCTGCAGCCTATCCACAGGCACAACAGCACTGGGGATCTCTGCTTTCCCAGAGACTCAGCATCACGGTGCTCGCTCTCGGCAGAAGCTTTTTTCTGAAAAGGCAAACTTACGGCTCCTTCTCCCACAAGGAAGGTGCCAGCCCTGAAAGAAACTGCTGATCTTCAGTATCCCTCTGCAGCCTATCCACAGGCACAACAGCACTGGGGATCTCTGCTTTCCCAGAGACTCAGCATGTCACGGTGCTCGCTCTCGGCAGAAGCTTTTTTCTGAAAAGGCAAACTTACGGCTCCTTCTCCCACAGGGAAGGTGCTAGCCCTGAAAACTAATGCAGTTTTTCACTATCCCTCTGCAGCCTATCCACAGGCACAACAGCTTTTGGGATCTCTGCTTTCCCAGAGACTCAGCATGTCACGGTGCTCGCTCTCGGCAGAAGCATTTTTCTGAAAAGGCAAACTTACGGCTCCTTCTCCCACAGGGAAGGTGCCAGCCCTGAAAACTAATGCAGTTTTTCACTATCCCTCTGCAGCCTATCCACAGGCACAACAGCTTTGGGGATCTCTGCTTTCCCAGAGACTCAGCATGTCACGGTGCTCGCTCTCGGCAGAAGCTTTTTTCTGAAAAGGCAAACTTACGGCTCCTTCTCCCACAGGGAAGGTGCCAGCCCTGAAAACTAATGCAGTTTTTCACTATCCCTCTGCAGCCTATCCACAGGCACAACAGCTTTGGGGATCTCTGCTTTCCCAGAGACTCAGCATGTCACGGTGCTCGTTCTCAGCAGAAGCTTTTTTCTGAAAAGGCAAACTTACGGCTCCTTCTCCCACAGGGAAGGTGCCAGCCCTGAAAGATCTTGCTGGTATTCACTATCCCTCTGTAGCCTATCCACAGGCACAACAGCATTGAGGATCTCTGCTTTCCCAGAGACTCAGCATGTCACGGTGCTCGCTCTCGGCAGAAGCTTTTTTCTGAAAAGGCAAACTTACGGCTCCTTCTCCCACAAGGAAGGTGCCAGCCCTGAAAGAAACTGCTAATCTTCAGTATCCCTCTGCAGCCTATCCACAGGCACAACAGCACTGGGGATCTCTGCTTTCCCAGAGACTCAGCATGTCACGGTGCTCGCTCTCGGCAGAAGCTTTTTTCTGAAAAGGCAAACTTACGGCTCCTTCTCCCACAAGGAAGGTGCCAGCCCTGAAAGAAACTGCTGATCTTCAGTATCCCTCTGCAGCCTATCCACAGGCACAACAGCACTGGGGATCTCTGCTTTCCCAGAGACTCAGCATGTCACGGTGCTCGTTCTCAGCAGAAGCTTTTTTCTGAAAAGGCAAACTTACGGCTCCTTCTCCCACAAGGAAGGTGCCAGCCCTGAAAGATCTTGCTGGTATTCACTATCCCTCTGCAGCCTATCCACAGGCACAACAGCTTTTGGGATCTCTGCTTTCCCAGAGACTCAGCATGTCACGGTGCTCGCTCTCGGCAGAAGCTTTTTTCTGAAAAGGCAAACTTACGGCTCCTTCTCCCACAGGGAAGGTGCCAGCCCTGAAAACTAATGCAGTTTTTCACTATCCCTCTGCAGCCTATCCACAGGCACAACAGCTTTGGGGATCTCTGCTTTCCCAGAGACTCAGCATGTCACGGTGCTCGCTCTCGGCAGAAGCTTTTTTCTGAAAAGGCAAACTTACGGCTCCTTCTCCCACAGGGAAGGTGCCAGCCCTGAAAACTAATGCAGTTTTTCACTATCCCTCTGCAGCCTATCCACAGGCACAACAGCTTTGGGGATCTCTGCTTTCCCAGAGACTCAGCATGTCACGGTGCTCGCTCTCGGCAGAAGCTTTTTTCTGAAAAGGCAAACTTACGGCTCCTTCTCCCACAGGGAAGGTGCCAGCCATGAAAGATCTTGCTGGTATTCACTATCCCTCTGCAGCCTATCCACAGGCACAACAGCTTTGGGGATCTCTGCTTTCCCAGAGACTCAGCATGTCACGGTGCTCGCTCTCGGCAGAAGCTTTTTTCTGAAATGGCAAACGTACGGCTCCTTCTCTCACAGGGAAGGTGCCATCCCTGAAAACTAATGCAGTTTTTCACTATCCCTCTGCAGCCTATCCACAGGCACAACAGCACTGGGGATCTCTGCTTTCCCAGAGACTCAGCATGTCACGGTGCTCGCTCTCGGCAGAAGCTTTTTTCTGAAATGCAAACTTACGGCTCCTTCTCCCACAGGGAAGGTGCCAGCCCTGAAAACTAATGCAGTTTTTCACTATCCCTCTGCAGCCTATCCACAGGCACAACAGCTTTGGGGATCTCTGCTTTCCCAGAGTCTCAGCATGTCACGGTGCTCGCTCTCGGCAGAAGCTTTTTTCTGAAAAAGAAAACTTACGGCTCCTTCTCCCACAGGGAAGGTGCCAGCCCTGAAAACTAATGCAGTTTTTCACTATCCCTCTGCAGCCTATCCACAGGCACAACAGCTTTTGGGATCTCTGCTTTCCCAGAGACTCAGCATGTCACGGTGCTCGCTCTCGGCAGAAGCTTTTTTCTGAAAAGGCAAACTTACGGCTCCTTCTCCCACAGGGAAGGTGCCAGCCCTGAAAACTAATGCAGTTTTTCACTATCCCTCTGCAGCCTATCCACAGGCACAACAGCTTTGGGGATCTCTGCTTTCCCAGAGACTCAGCATGTCACGGTGCTCGCTCTCGGCAGAAGCTTTTTTCTGAAAAGGCAAACTTACGGCTCCTTCTCCCACAGGGAAGGTGCTAGCCCTGAAAACTAATGCAGTTTTTCACTATCCCTCTGCAGCCTATCCACAGGCACAACAGCTTTTGGGATCTCTGCTTTCCCAGAGACTCAGCATGTCACGGTGCTCGCTCTCGGCAGAAGCTTTTTTCTGAAAAGGCAAACTTACGGCTCCTTCTCCCACAGGGAAGGTGCCAGCCCTGAAAACTAATGCAGTTTTTCACTATCCCTCTGCAGCCTATCCACAGGCACAACAGCTTTGGGGATCTCTGCTTTCCCAGAGACTCAGCATGTCACGGTGCTCGCTCTCGGCAGAAGCTTTTTTCTGAAAAGGCAAACTTACGGCTCCTTCTCCCACAGGGAAGGTGCCAGCCCTGAAAACTAATGCAGTTTTTCACTATCCCTCTGCAGCCTATCCACAGGCACAACAGCTTTGGGGATCTCTGCTTTCCCAGAGACTCAGCATGTCACGGTGCTCGCTCTCGGCAGAAGCTTTTTTCTGAAAAGGCAAACTTACGGCTCCTTCTCCCACAAGGAAGGTGCCAGCCCTGAAAGAAACTGCTGATCTTCAGTATCCCTCTGCAGCCTATCCACAGGCACAACAGCACTGGGGATCTCTGCTTTCCCAGAGACTCAGCATGTCACGGTGCTCGTTCTCAGCAGAAGCTTTTTTCTGAAAAGGCAAACTTACGGCTCCTTCTCCCACAAGGAAGGTGCCAGCCCTGAAAGATCTTGCTGGTATTCACTATCCCTCTGCAGCCTATCCACAGGCACAACAGCTTTTGGGATCTCTGCTTTCCCAGAGACTCAGCATGTCACGGTGCTCGCTCTCGGCAGAAGCTTTTTTCTGAAATGCAAACTTACGGCTCCTTCTCCCACAGGGAAGGTGCCAGCCCTGAAAACTAATGCAGTTTTTCACTATCCCTCTGCAGCCTATCCACAGGCACAACAGCTTTGGGGATCTCTGCTTTCCCAGAGACTCAGCATGTCACGGTGCTCGCTCTCGGCAGAAGCTTTTTTCTGAAAAGGCAAACTTACGGCTCCTTCTCCCACAGGGAAGGTGCCAGCCCTGAAAACTAATGCAGTTTTTCACTATCCCTCTGCAGCCTATCCACAGGCACAACAGCTTTGGGGATCTCTGCTTTCCCAGAGACTCAGCATGTCACGGTGCTCGCTCTCGGCAGAAGCTTTTTTCTGAAAAGGCAAACTTACGGCTCCTTCTCCCACAGGGAAGGTGCTAGCCCTGAAAACTAATGCAGTTTTTCACTATCCCTCTGCAGCCTATCCACAGGCACAACAGCACTGGGGATCTCTGCTTTCCCAGAGACTCAGCATGTCACGGTGCTCGCTCTCGGCAGAAGCTTTTTTCTGAAAAGGCAAACTTCCGGCTCCTTCTCCCACAAGGAAGGTGCCAGCCCCGAAAGAAACTGCTAATCTTCAGTATCCCTCTGCAGCCTATCCACAGGCACAACAGCACTGGGGATGTCTGCTTTCCCAGAGACTCAGCATGTCACGGTGCTCTTTCTAGGCAGAAACTATTTCTGAAAAGGCAAACGTCTGGCTCCTTCTCCCGAAAGGAAAGTGCCAGCCCTGAAAGATTTTGTGGTCTTCACCGCCCCCTCCAGCCTATGCACAGGCACAACAGCCCTGGGAATCTCTGCTTTCCCAGAGACTCAGCATGTCACGGTGCTCGCTCTCGGCAGAAGCTTTTTTCTGAAAAGGCAAACTTACGGCTCCTTCTCCCACAAGGAAGGTGCCAGCCCTGAAAGAAACTGCTAATCTTCAGTATCCCTCTGCAGCCTATCCACAGGCACAACAGCACTGGGGATCTCTGCTTTCCCAGAGACTCAGCATGTCACGGTGCTCGCTCTCGGCAGAAGCTTTTTTCTGAAAAGGCAAACTTACGGCTCCTTCTCCCACAAGGAAGGTGCCAGCCCTGAAAGAAACTGCTGATCTTCAGTATCCCTCTGCAGCCTATCCACAGGCACAACAGCACTGGGGATCTCTGCTTTCCCAGAGACTCAGCATGTCACGGTGCTCGTTCTCAGCAGAAGCTTTTTTCTGAAAAGGCAAACTTACGGCTCCTTCTCCCACAAGGAAGGTGCCAGCCCTGAAAGATCTTGCTGGTATTCACTATCCCTCTGTAGCCTATCCACAGGCACAACAGCATTGAGGATCTCTGCTTTCCCAGAGACTCAGCATGTCACGGTGCTCGCTCTCGGCAGAAGCTTTTTTCTGAAAAGGCAAACTTACGGCTCCTTCTCCCACAAGGAAGGTGCCAGCCCTGAAAGAAACTGCTAATCTTCAGTATCCCTCTGCAGCCTATCCACAGGCACAACAGCACTGGGGATCTCTGCTTTCCCAGAGACTCAGCATGTCACGGTGCTCGCTCTCGGCAGAAGCTTTTTTCTGAAAAGGCAAACTTACGGCTCCTTCTCCCACAAGGAAGGTGCCAGCCCTGAAAGAAACTGCTGATCTTCAGTATCCCTCTGCAGCCTATCCACAGGCACAACAGCACTGGGGATCTCTGCTTTCCCAGAGACTCAGCATGTCACGGTGCTCGTTCTCAGCAGAAGCTTTTTTCTGAAAAGGCAAACTTACGGCTCCTTCTCCCACAAGGAAGGTGCCAGCCCTGAAAGATCTTGCTGGTATTCACTATCCCTCTGCAGCCTATCCACAGGCACAACAGCTTTTGGGATCTCTGCTTTCCCAGAGACTCAGCATGTCACGGTGCTCGCTCTCGGCAGAAGCTTTTTTCTGAAAAGGCAAACTTACGGCTCCTTCTCCCACAGGGAAGGTGCCAGCCCTGAAAACTAATGCAGTTTTTCACTATCCCTCTGCAGCCTATCCACAGGCACAACAGCTTTGGGGATCTCTGCTTTCCCAGAGACTCAGCATGTCACGGTGCTCGCTCTCGGCAGAAGCTTTTTTCTGAAAAGGCAAACTTACGGCTCCTTCTCCCACAGGGAAGGTGCCAGCCCTGAAAACTAATGCAGTTTTTCACTATCCCTCTGCAGCCTATCCACAGGCACAACAGCTTTGGGGATCTCTGCTTTCCCAGAGACTCAGCATGTCACGGTGCTCGCTCTCGGCAGAAGCTTTTTTCTGAAAAGGCAAACTTACGGCTCCTTCTCCCACAGGGAAGGTGCCAGCCCTGAAAACTAATGCAGTTTTTCACTATCCCTCTGCAGCCTATCCACAGGCACAACAGCTTTGGGGATCTCTGCTTTCCCAGAGACTCAGCATGTCACGGTGCTCGCTCTCGGCAGAAGCTTTTTTCTGAAAAGGCAAACTTACGGCTCCTTCTCCCACAGGGAAGGTGCTAGCCCTGAAAACTAATGCAGTTTTTCACTATCCCTCTGCAGCCTATCCACAGGCACAACAGCTTTTGGGATCTCTGCTTTCCCAGAGACTCAGCATGTCACGGTGCTCGCTCTCGGCAGAAGCTTTTTTCTGAAAAGGCAAACTTACGGCTCCTTCTCCCACAGGGAAGGTGCCAGCCCTGAAAACTAATGCAGTTTTTCACTATCCCTCTGCAGCCTATCCACAGGCACAACAGCTTTGGGGATCTCTGCTTTCCCAGAGACTCAGCATGTCACGGTGCTCGCTCTCGGCAGAAGCTTTTTTCTGAAAAGGCAAACTTACGGCTCCTTCTCCCACAGGGAAGGTGCCAGCCCTGAAAACTAATGCAGTTTTTCACTATCCCTCTGCAGCCTATCCACAGGCACAACAGCTTTGGGGATCTCTGCTTTCCCAGAGACTCAGCATGTCACGGTGCTCGCTCTCGGCAGAAGCTTTTTTCTGAAAAGGCAAACTTACGGCTCCTTCTCCCACAGGGAAGGTGCCAGCCCTGAAAACTAATGCAGTTTTTCACTATCCCTCTGCAGCCTATCCACAGGCACAACAGCTTTTGGGATCTCTGCTTTCCCAGAGACTCAGCATGTCACGGTGCTCGCTCTCGGCAGAAGCTTTTTTCTGAAAAGGCAAACTTACGGCTCCTTCTCCCACAGGGAAGGTGCCAGCCCTGAAAACTAATGCAGTTTTTCACTATCCCTCTGCAGCCTATCCACAGGCACAACAGCTTTGGGGATCTCTGCTTTCCCAGAGACTCAGCATGTCACGGTGCTCGCTCTCGGCAGAAGCTTTTTTCTGAAAAGGCAAACTTACGGCTCCTTCTCCCACAGGGAAGGTGCCAGCCCTGAAAACTAATGCAGTTTTTCACTATCCCTCTGCAGCCTATCCACAGGCACAACAGCTTTGGGGATCTCTGCTTTCCCAGAGACTCAGCATGTCACGGTGCTCGCTCTCGGCAGAAGCTTTTTTCTGAAAAGGCAAACTTACGGCTCCTTCTCCCACAGGGAAGGTGCCAGCCCTGAAAACTAATGCAGTTTTTCACTATCCCTCTGCAGCCTATCCACAGGCACAACAGCTTTGGGGATCTCTGCTTTCCCAGAGACTCAGCATGTCACGGTGCTCGCTCTCGGCAGAAGCTTTTTTCTGAAAAAGAAAACTTTCGGCTCCTTCTCCCACAGGGAAGGTGCTAGCCCTGAAAACTAATGCAGTTTTTCACTATCCCTCTGCAGCCTATCCACAGGCACAACAGCTTTGGGGATCTCTGCTTTCCCAGAGACTCAGCATGTCACGGTGCTCGCTCTCGGCAGAAGCTTTTTTCTGAAAAGGCAAACTTACGGCTCCTTCTCCCACAGGGAAGGTGCCAGCCCTGAAAACTAATGCAGTTTTTCACTATCCCTCTGCAGCCTATCCACAGGCACAACAGCTTTGGGGATCTCTGCTTTCCCAGAGACTCAGCATGTCACGGTGCTCGCTCTCGGCAGAAGCTTTTTTCTGAAAAGGCAAACTTACGGCTCCTTCTCCCACAGGGAAGGTGCCAGCCCTGAAAACTAATGCAGTTTTTCACTATCCCTCTGCAGCCTATCCACAGGCACAACAGCTTTGGGGATCTCTGCTTTCCCAGAGACTCAGCATGTCACGGTGCTCGCTCTCGGCAGAAGCTTTTTTCTGAAAAGGCAAACTTACGGCTCCTTCTCCCACAGGGAAGGTGCCAGCCCTGAAAACTAATGCAGTTTTTCACTATCCCTCTGCAGCCTATCCACAGGCACAACAGCTTTGGGGATCTCTGCTTTCCCAGAGACTCAGCATGTCACGGTGCTCGCTCTCGGCAGAAGCTTTTTTCTGAAAAGGCAAACTTACGGCTCCTTCTCCCACAGGGAAGGTGCCAGCCCTGAAAACTAATGCAGTTTTTCACTATCCCTCTGCAGCCTATCCACAGGCACAACAGCTTTGGGGATCTCTGCTTTCCCAGAGACTCAGCATGTCACGGTGCTCGCTCTCGGCAGAAGCTTTTTTCTGAAAAGGCAAACTTACGGCTCCTTCTCCCACAGGGAAGGTGCCAGCCCTGAAAACTAATGCAGTTTTTCACTATCCCTCTGCAGCCTATCCACAGGCACAACAGCTTTGGGGATCTCTGCTTTCCCAGAGACTCAGCATGTCACGGTGCTCGCTCTCGGCAGAAGCTTTTTTCTGAAAAGGCAAACTTACGGCTCCTTCTCCCACAGGGAAGGTGCCAGCCCTGAAAACTAATGCAGTTTTTCACTATCCCTCTGCAGCCTATCCACAGGCACAACAGCTTTGGGGATCTCTGCTTTCCCAGAGACTCAGCATGTCACGGTGCTCGCTCTCGGCAGAAGCTTTTTTCTGAAAAGGCAAACTTACGGCTCCTTCTCCCACAGGGAAGGTGCCAGCCCTGAAAACTAATGCAGTTTTTCACTATCCCTCTGCAGCCTATCCACAGGCACAACAGCACTGGGGATCTCTGCTTTCCCAGAGACTCAGCATGTCACGGTGCTCACTCTCGCCAGAGCCTTTTCCTGAAAAGGCAAACTTACGGCTCCTTCTCCCACAAGGAAGGTGCCAGCCCTGAAAGATCTTGCTGGTATTCACTATCCCTCTGCAGCCTATCCACAGGCACAACAGCTTTTGGGATCTCTGCTTTCCCAGAGACTCAGCATGTCACGGTGCTCGCTCTCGGCAGAAGCTTTTTTCTGAAAAGGCAAACTTACGGCTCCTTCTCCCACAGGGAAGGTGCCAGCCCTGAAAACTAATGCAGTTTTTCACTATCCCTCTGCAGCCTATCCACAGGCACAACAGCTTTGGGGATCTCTGCTTTCCCAGAGACTCAGCATGTCACGGTGCTCGCTCTCGGCAGAAGCTTTTTTCTGAAAAGGCAAACTTACGGCTCCTTCTCCCACAGGGAAGGTGCCAGCCCTGAAAACTAATGCAGTTTTTCACTATCCCTCTGCAGCCTATCCACAGGCACAACAGCTTTGGGGATCTCTGCTTTCCCAGAGACTCAGCATGTCACGGTGCTCGCTCTCGGCAGAAGCTTTTTTCTGAAAAGGCAAACTTACGGCTCCTTCTCCCACAGGGAAGGTGCCAGCCCTGAAAACTAATACAGTTTTTCACTATCCCTCTGCAGCCTATCCACAGGCACAACAGCTTTTGGGATCTCTGCTTTCCCAGAGACTCAGCATGTCACGGTGCTCGCTCTCGGCAGAAGCTTTTTTCTGAAAAGGCAAACTTACGGCTCCTTCTCCCACAGGGAAGGTGCCAGCCCTGAAAACTAATGCAGTTTTTCACTATCCCTCTGCAGCCTATCCACAGGCACAACAGCTTTTGGGATCTCTGCTTTCCCAGAGACTCAGCATGTCACGGTGCTCGCTCTCGGCAGAAGCTTTTTCTGAGAAGGCAAAAGTGTGGCTCCTTCTCCCACAAGGAAGGTGCCAGCCCTGAAAGATCTTGCTGGTATTCACTATCCTCCTGCAGCCTATCCACAGGCACAACAGCTTTTGGGATCTCTGCTTTCCCAGAGACTCAGCATGTCACGGTGCTCGCTCTCTGCAGAAGCTTTTTTCTGAAAAGGCAAACTTACGGCTCCTTCTCCCACAGGGAAGGTGCCAGCCCTGAAAACTAATGCAGTTTTTCACTATCCCTCTGCAGCCTATCCACAGGCACAACAGCTTTGGGGATCTCTGCTTTCCCAGAGACTCAGCATGTCACGGTGCTCGCTCTCGGCAGAAGCTTTTTTCTGAAAAGGCAAACTTACGGCTCCTTCTCCCACAAGGAAGGTGCCAGCCCTGAAAGAAACTGCTGATCTTCAGTATCCCTCTGCAGCCTATCCACAGGCACAACAGCACTGGGGATCTCTGCTTTCCCAGAGACTCAGCATGTCACGGTGCTCGCTCTCGGCAGAAGCTTTTTTCTGAAATGCAAACTTACGGCTCCTTCTCCCACAGGGAAGGTGCCAGCCCTGAAAACTAATGCAGTTTTTCACTATCCCTCTGCAGCCTATCCACAGGCACAACAGCTTTGGGGATCTCTGCTTTCCCAGAGACTCAGCATGTCACGGTGCTCGCTCTCAGCAGAAGCTTTTTTCTGAAAAGGCAAACTTACGGCTCCTTCTCCCACAGGGAAGGTGCCAGCCCTGAAAACTAATGCAGTTTTTCACTATCCCTCTGCAGCCTATCCACAGGCACAACAGCTTTGGGGATCTCTGCTTTCCCAGAGACTCAGCATGTCACGGTGCTCGCTCTCGGCAGAAGCTTTTTTCTGAAAAGGCAAACTTACGGCTCCTTCTCCCACAGGGAAGGTGCCAGCCCTGAAAACTAATGCAGTTTTTCACTATCCCTCTGCAGCCTATCCACAGGCACAACAGCTTTGGGGATCTCTGCTTTCCCAGAGACTCAGCATGTCACGGTGCTCGCTCTCGGCAGAAGCTTTTTTCTGAAAAGGCAAACTTACGGCTCCTTCTCCCACAGGGAAGGTGCTAGCCCTGAAAACTAATGCAGTTTTTCACTATCCCTCTGCAGCCTATCTACAGGCACAACAGCTTTTGGGATCTCTGCTTTCCCAGAGACTCAGCATGTCACGGTGCTCGCTCTCGGCAGAAGCTTTTTTCTGAAAAGGCAAACTTACGGCTCCTTCTCCCACAGGGAAGGTGCCAGCCCTGAAAACTAATGCAGTTTTTCACTATCCCTCTGCAGCCTATCCACAGGCACAACAGCTTTGGGGATCTCTGCTTTCCCAGAGACTCAGCATGTCACGGTGCTCGCTCTCGGCAGAAGCTTTTTTCTGAAAAGGCAAACTTACGGCTCCTTCTCCCACAGGGAAGGTGCCAGCCCTGAAAACTAATGCAGTTTTTCACTATCCCTCTGCAGCCTATCCACAGGCACAACAGCTTTGGGGATCTCTGCTTTCCCAGAGACTCAGCATGTCACGGTGCTCGCTCTCGGCAGAAGCTTTTTTCTGAAAAGGCAAACTTACGGCTCCTTCTCCCACAGGGAAGGTGCTAGCCCTGAAAACTAATGCAGTTTTTCACTATCCCTCTGCAGCCTATCCACAGGCACAACAGCTTTTGGGATCTCTGCTTTCCCAGAGACTCAGCATGTCACGGTGCTCGCTCTCGGCAGAAGCTTTTTTCTGAAAAGGCAAACTTACGGCTCCTTCTCCCACAGGGAAGGTGCCAGCCCTGAAAACTAATGCAGTTTTTCACTATCCCTCTGCAGCCTATCCACAGGCACAACAGCTTTTGGGATCTCTGCTTTCCCAGAGACTCAGCATGTCACGGTGCTCGCTCTCGGCAGAAGCTTTTTTCTGAAAAGGCAAACTTACGGCTCCTTCTCCCACAGGGAAGGTGCCAGCCCTGAAAACTAATGCAGTTTTTCACTATCCCTCTGCAGCCTATCCACAGGCACAACAGCTTTGGGGATCTCTGCTTTCCCAGAGACTCAGCATGTCACGGTGCTCGCTCTCGGCAGAAGCTTTTTTCTGAAAAGGCAAACTTACGGCTCCTTCTCCCACAGGGAAGGTGCCAGCCCTGAAAACTAATGCAGTTTTTCACTATCCCTCTGCAGCCTATCCACAGGCACAACAGTTGGGGATCTCTGCTTTCCCCAGAGACTCAGCATGTCACGGTGCTCGCTCTCGGCAGAAGCTTTTTTCTGAAAAAGAAAACTTTCGGCTCCTTCTCCCACAGGGAAGGTGCTAGCCCTGAAAACTAATGCAGTTTTTCACTATCCCTCTGCAGCCTATCCACAGGCACAACAGCTTTGGGGATCTCTGCTTTCCCAGAGACTCAGCATGTCACGGTGCTCGCTCTCGGCAGAAGCTTTTTTCTGAAAAGGCAAACTTACGGCTCCTTCTCCCACAGGGAAGGTGCCAGCCCTGAAAACTAATGCAGTTTTTTCACTATCCCTCTGCAGCCTATCCACAGGCACAACAGCTTTGGGGATCTCTGCTTTCCCAGAGACTCAGCATGTCACGGTGCTCGCTCTCGGCAGAAGCTTTTTTCTGAAAAGGCAAACTTACGGCTCCTTCTCCCACAGGGAAGGTGCCAGCCCTGAAAACTAATGCAGTTTTTCACTATCCCTCTGCAGCCTATCCACAGGCACAACAGCTTTGGGGATCTCTGCTTTCCCAGAGACTCAGCATGTCACGGTGCTCGCTCTCGGCAGAAGCTTTTTTCTGAAAAGGCAAACTTACGGCTCCTTCTCCCACAGGGAAGGTGCCAGCCCTGAAAACTAATGCAGTTTTTCACTATCCCTCTGCAGCCTATCCACAGGCACAACAGCTTTGGGGATCTCTGCTTTCCCAGAGACTCAGCATGTCACGGTGCTCGCTCTCGGCAGAAGCTTTTTTCTGAAAAGGCAAACTTACGGCTCCTTCTCCCACAGGGAAGGTGCCAGCCCTGAAAACTAATGCAGTTTTTCACTATCCCTCTGCAGCCTATCCACAGGCACAACAGCTTTGGGGATCTCTGCTTTCCCAGAGACTCAGCATGTCACGGTGCTCGCTCTCGGCAGAAGCTTTTTTCTGAAAGGCAAACTTACGGCTCCTTCTCCCACAGGGAAGGTGCCAGCCCTGAAAACTAATGCAGTTTTTCACTATCCCTCTGCAGCCTATCCACAGGCACAACAGCTTTGGGGATCTCTGCTTTCCCAGAGACTCAGCATGTCACGGTGCTCGCTCTCGGCAGAAGCTTTTTTCTGAAAAGGCAAACTTACGGCTCCTTCTCCCACAGGGAAGGTGCCAGCCCAGAAAACTAATGCAGTTTTTCACTATCCCTCTGCAGCCTATCCACAGGCACAACAGCTTTTGGGATCTCTGCTTTCCCAGAGACTCAGCATGTCACGGTGCTCGCTCTCGGCAGAAGCATTTTTCTGAAAAGGCAAACTTACGGCTCCTTCTCCCACAGGGAAGGTGCCAGCCCTGAAAACTAATGCAGTTTTTCACTATCCCTCTGCAGCCTATCCACAGGCACAACAGCTTTGGGGATCTCTGCTTTCCCAGAGACTCAGCATGTCACGGTGCTCGCTCTCGGCAGAAGCTTTTTTCTGAAAAGGCAAACTTACGGCTCCTTCTCCCACAGGGAAGGTGCCAGCCCTGAAAACTAATGCAGTTTTTCACTATCCCTCTGCAGCCTATCCACAGGCACAACAGCTTTGGGGATCTCTGCTTTCCCAGAGACTCAGCATGTCACGGTGCTCGCTCTCGGCAGAAGCTTTTTTTCTGAAAAGGCAAACTTACGGCTCCTTCTCCCACAGGGAAGGTGCTAGCCCTGAAAACTAATGCAGTTTTTCACTATCCTCCTGCAGCCTATCCACAGGCACAACAGCTTTTGGGATCTCTGCTTTCCCAGAGACTCAGCATGTCACGGTGCTCGCTCTCGGCAGAAGCTTTTTTCTGAAAAGGCAAACTTACGGCTCCTTCTCCCACAGGGAAGGTGCCAGCCCTGAAAACTAATGCAGTTTTTCACTATCCCTCTGCAGCCTATCCACAGGCACAACAGCTTTGGGGATCTCTGCTTTCCCAGAGACTCAGCATGTCACGGTGCTCGCTCTCGGCAGAAGCTTTTTTCTGAAAAGGCAAACTTACGGCTCCTTCTCCCACAGGGAAGGTGCCAGCCCTGAAAACTAATGCAGTTTTTCACTATCCCTCTGCAGCCTATCCACAGGCACAACAGCTTTTGGGATCTCTGCTTTCCCAGAGACTCAGCATGTCACGGTGCTCGCTCTCGGCAGAAGCTTTTTTCTGAAAAGGCAAACTTACGGCTCCTTCTCCCACAGGGAAGGTGCCAGCCCTGAAAACTAATGCAGTTTTTCACTATCCCTCTGCAGCCTATCCACAGGCACAACAGCTTTGGGGATCTCTGCTTTCCCAGAGACTCAGCATGTCACGGTGCTCGCTCTCGGCAGAAGCTTTTTTCTGAAAAGGCAAACTTACGGCTCCTTCTCCCACAGGGAAGGTGCCAGCCCTGAAAACTAATGCAGTTTTTCACTATCCCTCTGCAGCCTATCCACAGGCACAACAGCTTTGGGGATCTCTGCTTTCCCAGAGACTCAGCATGTCACGGTGCTCGCTCTCGGCAGAAGCTTTTTTCTGAAAAGGCAAACTTACGGCTCCTTCTCCCACAGGGAAGGTGCCAGCCCTGAAAACTAATGCAGTTTTTCACTATCCCTCTGCAGCCTATCCACAGGCACAACAGCTTTGGGGATCTCTGCTTTCCCAGAGACTCAGCATGTCACGGTGCTCGCTCTCGGCAGAAGCTTTTTTCTGAAAAGGCAAACTTACGGCTCCTTCTCCCACAGGGAAGGTGCCAGCCCTGAAAACTAATGCAGTTTTTCACTATCCCTCTGCAGCCTATCCACAGGCACAACAGCTTTTGGGATCTCTGCTTTCCCAGAGACTCAGCATGTCACGGTGCTCGCTCTCGGCAGAAGCTTTTTTCTGAAAAGGCAAACTTACGGCTCCTTCTCCCACAGGGAAGGTGCCAGCCCTGAAAACTAATGCAGTTTTTCACTATCCCTCTGCAGCCTATCCACAGGCACAACAGCTTTGGGGATCTCTGCTTTCCCAGAGACTCAGCATGTCACGGTGCTCGCTCTCGGCAGAAGCTTTTTTCTGAAAAGGCAAACTTACGGCTCCTTCTCCCACAGGGAAGGTGCCAGCCCTGAAAACTAATGCAGTTTTTCACTATCCCTCTGCAGCCTATCCACAGGCACAACAGCTTTGGGGATCTCTGCTTTCCCAGAGACTCAGCATGTCACGGTGCTCGCTCTCGGCAGAAGCTTTTTTCTGAAAAGGCAAACTTACGGCTCCTTCTCCCACAGGGAAGGTGCCAGCCCTGAAAACTAATGCAGTTTTTCACTATCCCTCTGCAGCCTATCCACAGGCACAACAGCTTTGGGGATCTCTGCTTTCCCAGAGACTCAGCATGTCACGGTGCTCGCTCTCGGCAGAAGCTTTTTTCTGAAAAGGCAAACTTACGGCTCCTTCTCCCACAGGGAAGGTGCTAGCCCTGAAAACTAATGCAGTTTTTCACTATCCCTCTGCAGCCTATCCACAGGCACAACAGCTTTGGGGATCTCTGCTTTCCCAGAGACTCAGCATGTCACGGTGCTCGCTCTCGGCAGAAGCTTTTTTCTGAAAAGGCAAACTTACGGCTCCTTCTCCCACAGGGAAGGTGCCAGCCCTGAAAACTAATGCAGTTTTTCACTATCCCTCTGCAGCCTATCCACAGGCACAACAGCTTTGGGGATCTCTGCTTTCCCAGAGACTCAGCATGTCACGGTGCTCGCTCTCGGCAGAAGCTTTTTTCTGAAAAGGCAAACTTACGGCTCCTTCTCCCACAGGGAAGGTGCTAGCCCTGAAAACTAATGCAGTTTTTCACTATCCCTCTGCAGCCTATCCACAGGCACAACAGCTTTGGATCTCTGCTTTCCCAGAGACTCAGCATGTCACGGTGCTCGCTCTCGGCAGAAGCTTTTTTCTGAAAAGGCAAACTTACGGCTCCTTCTCCCACAGGGAAGGTGCCAGCCCTGAAAACTAATGCAGTTTTTCACTATCCCTCTGCAGCCTATCCACAGGCACAACAGCTTTGGGGATCTCTGCTTTCCCAGAGACTCAGCATGTCACGGTGCTCGCTCTCGGCAGAAGCTTTTTTCTGAAAAGGCAAACTTACGGCTCCTTCTCCCACAGGGAAGGTGCCAGCCCTGAAAACTAATGCAGTTTTTCACTATCCCTCTGCAGCCTATCCACAGGCACAACAGCTTTGGGGATCTCTGCTTTCCCAGAGACTCAGCATGTCACGGTGCTCGCTCTCGGCAGAAGCTTTTTTCTGAAAAGGCAAACTTACGGCTCCTTCTCCCACAGGGAAGGTGCCAGCCCTGAAAACTAATGCAGTTTTTCACTATCCCTCTGCAGCCTATCCACAGGCACAACAGCTTTGGGGATCTCTGCTTTCCCAGAGACTCAGCATGTCACGGTGCTCGCTCTCGGCAGAAGCTTTTTTCTGAAAAGGCAAACTTACGGCTCCTTCTCCCACAGGGAAGGTGCCAGCCCTGAAAACTAATGCAGTTTTTCACTATCCCTCTGCAGCCTATCCACAGGCACAACAGCTTTGGGGATCTCTGCTTTCCCAGAGACTCAGCATGTCACGGTGCTCGCTCTCGGCAGAAGCTTTTTTCTGAAAAGGCAAACTTACGGCTCCTTCTCCCACAGGGAAGGTGCCAGCCCTGAAAACTAATGCAGTTTTTCACTATCCCTCTGCAGCCTATCCACAGGCACAACAGCTTTGGGGATCTCTGCTTTCCCAGAGACTCAGCATGTCACGGTGCTCGCTCTCGGCAGAAGCTTTTTTCTGAAAAGGCAAACTTACGGCTCCTTCTCCCACAGGGAAGGTGCCAGCCCTGAAAACTAATGCAGTTTTTCAACTATCCCTCTGCAGCCTATCCACAGGCACAACAGCTTTGGGGATCTCTGCTTTCCCAGAGACTCAGCATGTCACGGTGCTCGCTCTCGGCAGAAGCTTTTTTCTGAAAAGGCAAACTTACGGCTCCTTCTCCCACAGGGAAGGTGCCAGCCCTGAAAACTAATGCAGGTTTTCACTATCCCTCTGCAGCCTATCCACAGGCACAACAGCTTTGGGGATCTCTGCTTTCCCAGAGACTCAGCATGTCACGGTGCTCGCTCTCGGCAGAAGCTTTTTTCTGAAAAGGCAAACTTACGGCTCCTTCTCCCACAGGGAAGGTGCTAGCCCTGAAAACTAATGCAGTTTTTCACTATCCCTCTGCAGCCTATCCACAGGCACAACAGCTTTTGGGATCTCTGCTTTCCCAGAGACTCAGCATGTCACGGTGCTCGCTCTCGGCAGAAGCTTTTTTCTGAAAAGGCAAACTTACGGCTCCTTCTCCCACAGGGAAGGTGCCAGCCCTGAAAACTAATGCAGTTTTTCACTATCCCTCTGCAGCCTATCCACAGGCACAACAGCTTTGGGGATCTCTGCTTTCCCAGAGACTCAGCATGTCACGGTGCTCGCTCTCGGCAGAAGCTTTTTTCTGAAAAGGCAAACTTACGGCTCCTTCTCCCACAGGGAAGGTGCTAGCCCTGAAAACTAATGCAGTTTTTCACTATCCCTCTGCAGCCTATCCACAGGCACAACAGCTTTGGGGATCTCTGCTTTCCCAGAGACTCAGCATGTCACGGTGCTCGCTCTCGGCAGAAGCATTTTTCTGAAAAGGCAAACTTACGGCTCCTTCTCCCACAGGGAAGGTGCCAGCCCTGAAAACTAATGCAGTTTTTCACTATCCCTCTGCAGCCTATCCACAGGCACAACAGCTTTGGGGATCTCTGCTTTCCCAGAGACTCAGCATGTCACGGTGCTCGCTCTCGGCAGAAGCTTTTTTCTGAAAAGGCAAACTTACGGCTCCTTCTCCCACAGGGAAGGTGCCAGCCCTGAAAACTAATGCAGTTTTTCACTATCCCTCTGCAGCCTATCCACAGGCACAACAGCTTTGGGGATCTCTGCTTTCCCAGAGACTCAGCATGTCACGGTGCTCGCTCTCGGCAGAAGCTTTTTTCTGAAAAGGCAAACTTACGGCTCCTTCTCCCACAGGGAAGGTGCTAGCCCTGAAAACTAATGCAGTTTTTCACTATCCCTCTGCAGCCTATCCACAGGCACAACAGCTTTGGGGATCTCTGCTTTCCCAGAGACTCAGCATGTCACGGTGCTCGCTCTCGGCAGAAGCTTTTTTCTGAAAAGGCAAACTTACGGCTCCTTCTCCCACAGGGAAGGTGCCAGCCCTGAAAACTAATGCAGTTTTTCACCATCCCTCTGCAGCCTATCCACAGGCACAACAGCTTGGGGGATCTCTGCTTTCCCAGAGACTCAGCATGTCACGGTGCTCGCTCTCGGCAGAAGCTTTTTTCTGAAAAGGCAAACTTACGGCTCCTTCTCCCACAGGGAAGGTGCCAGCCCTGAAAACTAATGAAGTTTTTCACTATCCCTCTGCAGCCTATCCACAGGCACAACAGCTTTTGGGATCTCTGCTTTCCCAGAGACTCAGCATGTCACGGTGCTCGCTCTCGGCAGAAGCATTTTTCTGAAAAGGCAAACTTACGGCTCCTTCTCCCACAGGGAAGGTGCCAGCCCTGAAAACTAATGCAGTTTTTCACTATCCCTCTGCAGCCTATCCACAGGCACAACAGCTTTTGGGATCTCTGCTTTCCCAGAGACTCAGCATGTCACGGTGCTCGCTCTCGGCAGAAGCTTTTTTCTGAAATGCAAACTTACGGCTCCTTCTCCCACAGGGAAGGTGCCAGCCCTGAAAACTAATGCAGTTTTTCACTATCCCTCTGCAGCCTATCCACAGGCACAACAGCTTTGGGGATCTCTGCTTTCCCAGAGACTCAGCATGTCACGGTGCTCGCTCTCGGCAGAAGCTTTTTTCTGAAAAGGCAAACTTACGGCTCCTTCTCCCACAGGGAAGGTGCCAGCCCTGAAAACTAATGCAGTTTTTCACTATCCCTCTGCAGCCTATCCACAGGCACAACAGCTTTGGGGATCTCTGCTTTCCCAGAGACTCAGCATGTCACGGTGCTCGCTCTCGGCAGAAGCTTTTTTCTGAAAAGGCAAACTTACGGCTCCTTCTCCCACAGGGAAGGTGCCAGCCCTGAAAACTAATGCAGTTTTTCACTATCCCTCTGCAGCCTATCCACAGGCACAACAGCTTTGGGGATCTCTGCTTTCCCAGAGACTCAGCATGTCACGGTGCTCGCTCTCGGCAGAAGCTTTTTTCTGAAAAGGCAAACTTACGGCTCCTTCTCCCACAGGGAAGGTGCCAGCCCTGAAAACTAATGCAGTTTTTCACTATCCCTCTGCAGCCTATCCACAGGCACAACAGCTTTGGGGATCTCTGCTTTCCCAGAGACTCAGCATGTCACGGTGCTCGCTCTCGGCAGAAGCTTTTTTCTGAAAAGGCAAACTTACGGCTCCTTCTCCCACAGGGAAGGTGCCAGCCCTGAAAACTAATGCAGTTTTTCACTATCCCTCTGCAGCCTATCCACAGGCACAACAGCTTTGGGGATCTCTGCTTTCCCAGAGACTCAGCATGTCACGGTGCTCGCTCTCGGCAGAAGCTTTTTTCTGAAAAGGCAAACTTACGGCTCCTTCTCCCACAGGGAAGGTGCCAGCCCTGAAAACTAATGCAGTTTTTCACTATCCCTCTGCAGCCTATCCACAGGCACAACAGCTTTGGGGATCTCTGCTTTCCCAGAGACTCAGCATGTCACGGTGCTCGCTCTCGGCAGAAGCTTTTTTCTGAAAAGGCAAACTTACGGCTCCTTCTCCCACAGGGAAGGTGCTAGCCCTGAAAACTAATGCAGTTTTTCACTATCCCTCTGCAGCCTATCCACAGGCACAACAGCTTTGGGGATCTCTGCTTTCCCAGAGACTCAGCATGTCACGGTGCTCTCTCTCGGCAGAAGCTTTTTTCTGAAAAGGCAAACTTACGGCTCCTTCTCCCACAGGGAAGGTGCCAGCCCTGAAAACTAATGCAGTTTTTCACTATCCCTCTGCAGCCTATCCACAGGCACAACAGCTTTGGGGATCTCTGCTTTCCCAGAGACTCAGCATGTCACGGTGCTCGCTCTCGGCAGAAGCTTTTTTCTGAAAAGGCAAACTTACGGCTCCTTCTCCCACAGGGAAGGTGCTAGCCCTGAAAACTAATGCAGTTTTTCACTATCCCTCTGCAGCCTATCCACAGGCACAACAGCTTTGGGGATCTCTGCTTTCCCAGAGACTCAGCATGTCACGGTGCTCGCTCTCGGCAGAAGCTTTTTTCTGAAAAGGCAAACTTACGGCTCCTTCTCCCACAGGGAAGGTGCCAGCCCTGAAAACTAATGCAGTTTTTCACCATCCCTCTGCAGCCTATCCACAGGCACAACAGCTTTGGGGATCTCTGCTTTCCCAGAGACTCAGCATGTCACGGTGCTCGCTCTCGGCAGAAGCTTTTTTCTGAAAAGGCAAACTTACGGCTCCTTCTCCCACAGGGAAGGTGCTAGCCCTGAAAACTAATGCAGTTTTTCACTATCCCTCTGCAGCCTATCCACAGGCACAACAGCTTTTGGGATCTCTGCTTTCCCAGAGACTCAGCATGTCACGGTGCTCGCTCTCGGCAGAAGCTTTTTTCTGAAAAGGCAAACTTACGGCTCCTTCTCCCACAGGGAAGGTGCCAGCCCTGAAAACTAATGCAGTTTTTCACTATCCCTCTGCAGCCTATCCACAGGCACAACAGCTTTGGGGATCTCTGCTTTCCCAGAGACTCAGCATGTCACAGTGCTCGCTCTCGGCAGAAGCTTTTTTCTGAAAAGGCAAACTTACGGCTCCTTCTCCCACAGGGAAGGTGCCAGCCCTGAAAACTAATGCAGTTTTTCACTATCCCTCTGCAGCCTATCCACAGGCACAACAGCTTTGGGGATCTCTGCTTTCCCAGAGACTCAGCATGTCACGGTGCTCGCTCTCGGCAGAAGCTTTTTTCTGAAAAGGCAAACTTACGGCTCCTTCTCCCACAGGGAAGGTGCTAGCCCTGAAAACTAATGCAGTTTTTCACTATCCCTCTGCAGCCTATCCACAGGCACAACAGCTTTGGGGATCTCTGCTTTCCCAGAGACTCAGCATGTCACGGTGCTCGCTCTCGGCAGAAGCTTTTTTCTGAAAAGGCAAACTTACGGCTCCTTCTCCCACAGGGAAGGTGCCAGCCCTGAAAACTAATGCAGTTTTTCACTATCCCTCTGCAGCCTATCCACAGGCACAACAGCTTTGGGGATCTCTGCTTTCCCAGAGACTCAGCATGTCACGGTGCTCGCTCTCGGCAGAAGCTTTTTTCTGAAAAGGCAAACTTACGGCTCCTTCTCCCACAGGGAAGGTGCCAGCCCTGAAAACTAATGCAGTTTTTCACTATCCCTCTGCAGCCTATCCACAGGCACAACAGCTTTGGGGATCTCTGCTTTCCCAGAGACTCAGCATGTCACGGTGCTCGCTCTCGGCAGAAGCTTTTTTCTGAAAAGGCAAACTTACGGCTCCTTCTCCCACAGGGAAGGTGCCAGCCCTGAAAACTAATGCAGTTTTTCACTATCCCTCTGCAGCCTATCCACAGGCACAACAGCTTTGGGGATCTCTGCTTTCCCAGAGACTCAGCATGTCACGGTGCTCGCTCTCGGCAGAAGCTTTTTTCTGAAAAGGCAAACTTACGGCTCCTTCTCCCACAGGGAAGGTGCCAGCCCTGAAAACTAATGCAGTTTTTCACTATCCCTCTGCAGCCTATCCACAGGCACAACAGCTTTGGGGATCTCTGCTTTCCCAGAGACTCAGCATGTCACGGTGCTCGCTCTCGGCAGAAGCTTTTTTCTGAAAAGGCAAACTTACGGCTCCTTCTCCCACAGGGAAGGTGCCAGCCCTGAAAGAAACTGCTAATCTTCAGTATCCCTCTGCAGCCTATCCACAGGCACAACAGCACTGGGGATCTCTGCTTTCCCAGAGACTCAGCATGTCACGGTGTTCGCTCTCGGCAGAAGCTTTTTTCTGAAAAGGCAAACTTACGGCTCCTTCTCCCACAGGGAAGGTGCCAGCCCTGAAAACTAATGCAGTTCTTCACTATCCCTATGCAGCCTATCCACAGGCACAACAGCTTTGGGGATCTCTGCTTTCCCAGAGACTCAGCATGTCACGGTGCTCGCTCTCGGCAGAAGCTTTTTCTGAGAAGGCAAAAGTGTGGCTCCTTCTCCCACAAGGAAGGTGCTAGCCCTGAAAGATCTTGCTGGTATTCACTATCCTCCTGCAGCCTATCCACAGGCACAACAGCTTTTGGGATCTCTGCTTTCCCAGAGACTCAGCATGTCACGGTGCTCGCTCTCGGCAGAAGCTTTTTTCTGAAAAGGCAAACTTACGGCTCCTTCTCCCACAGGGAAGGTGCCAGCCCTGAAAACTAATGCAGTTTTTCACTATCCCTCTGCAGCCTATCCACAGGCACAACAGCTTTGGGGATCTCTGCTTTCCCAGAGACTCAGCATGTCACGGTGCTCGCTCTCGGCAGAAGCTTTTTTCTGAAAAGGCAAACTTACGGCTCCTTCTCCCACAGGGAAGGTGCCAGCCCTGAAAACTAATGCAGTTTTTCACTATCCCTCTGCAGCCTATCCACAGGCACAACAGCTTTGGGGATCTCTGCTTTCCCAGAGACTCAGCATGTCACGGTGCTCGCTCTCGGCAGAAGCTTTTTTCTGAAAAGGCAAACTTACGGCTCCTTCTCCCACAGGGAAGGTGCTAGCCCTGAAAACTAATGCAGTTTTTCACTATCCCTCTGCAGCCTATCCACAGGCACAACAGCTTTGGGGATCTCTGCTTTCCCAGAGACTCAGCATGTCACGGTGCTCGCTCTCGGCAGAAGCTTTTTTCTGAAAAGGCAAACTTACGGCTCCTTCTCCCACAGGGAAGGTGCCAGCCCTGAAAACTAATGCAGTTTTTCACTATCCCTCTGCAGCCTATCCACAGGCACAACAGCTTTGGGGATCTCTGCTTTCCCAGAGACTCAGCATGTCACGGTGCTCGCTCTCGGCAGAAGCATTTTTCTGAAAAGGCAAACTTACGGCTCCTTCTCCCACAGGGAAGGTGCTAGCCCTGAAAACTAATGCAGTTTTTCACTATCCCTCTGCAGCCTATCCACAGGCACAACAGCTTTTGGGATCT
Source organism: Astur gentilis (assembly GCF_929443795.1). NCBI lineage: Eukaryota > Metazoa > Chordata > Aves > Accipitriformes > Accipitridae > Astur > Astur gentilis. The sequence goes on from NW_026060804.1 coordinate 87,957, forward strand.
CTGCTTTCCCAGAGACTCAGCATGTCACGGTGCTCGCTCTCGGCAGAAGCTTTTTTCTGAAAAGGCAAACTTACGGCTCCTTCTCCCACAGGGAAGGTGCCAGCCCTGAAAACTAATGCAGTTTTTCACTATCCCTCTGCAGCCTATCCACAGGCACAACAGCTTTGGGGATCTCTGCTTTCCCAGAGACTCAGCATGTCACAGTGCTCGCTCTCGGCAGAAGCTTTTTTCTGAAAAGGCAAACTTACGGCTCCTTCTCCCACAGGGAAGGTGCCAGCCCTGAAAACTAATGCAGTTTTTCACTATCCCTCTGCAGCCTATCCACAGGCACAACAGCTTTGGGGATCTCTGCTTTCCCAGAGACTCAGCATGTCACGGTGCTCGCTCTCGGCAGAAGCTTTTTTCTGAAAAGGCAAACTTACGGCTCCTTCTCCCACAGGGAAGGTGCTAGCCCTGAAAACTAATGCAGTTTTTCACTATCCCTCTGCAGCCTATCCACAGGCACAACAGCTTTGGGGATCTCTGCTTTCCCAGAGACTCAGCATGTCACGGTGCTCGCTCTCGGCAGAAGCTTTTTTCTGAAAAGGCAAACTTACGGCTCCTTCTCCCACAGGGAAGGTGCCAGCCCTGAAAACTAATGCAGTTTTTCACTATCCCTCTGCAGCCTATCCACAGGCACAACAGCTTTGGGGATCTCTGCTTTCCCAGAGACTCAGCATGTCACGGTGCTCGCTCTCGGCAGAAGCTTTTTTCTGAAAAGGCAAACTTACGGCTCCTTCTCCCACAGGGAAGGTGCTAGCCCTGAAAACTAATGCAGTTTTTCACTATCCCTCTGCAGCCTATCCACAGGCACAACAGCTTTGGGGATCTCTGCTTTCCCAGAGACTCAGCATGTCACGGTGCTCGCTCTCGGCAGAAGCTTTTTTCTGAAAAGGCAAACTTACGGCTCCTTCTCCCACAGGGAAGGTGCCAGCCCTGAAAACTAATGCAGTTTTTCACTATCCCTCTGCAGCCTATCCACAGGCACAACAGCTTTGGGGATCTCTGCTTTCCCAGAGACTCAGCATGTCACGGTGCTCGCTCTCGGCAGAAGCTTTTTTCTGAAAAGGCAAACTTACGGCTCCTTCTCCCACAGGGAAGGTGCCAGCCCTGAAAACTAATGCAGTTTTTCACTATCCCTCTGCAGCCTATCCACAGGCACAACAGCTTTGGGGATCTCTGCTTTCCCAGAGACTCAGCATGTCACGGTGCTCGCTCTCGGCAGAAGCTTTTTTCTGAAAAGGCAAACTTACGGCTCCTTCTCCCACAGGGAAGGTGCCAGCCCTGAAAGAAACTGCTAATCTTCAGTATCCCTCTGCAGCCTATCCACAGGCACAACAGCACTGGGGATCTCTGCTTTCCCAGAGACTCAGCATGTCACGGTGTTCGCTCTCGGCAGAAGCTTTTTTCTGAAAAGGCAAACTTACGGCTCCTTCTCCCACAGGGAAGGTGCCAGCCCTGAAAACTAATGCAGTTCTTCACTATCCCTATGCAGCCTATCCACAGGCACAACAGCTTTGGGGATCTCTGCTTTCCCAGAGACTCAGCATGTCACGGTGCTCGCTCTCGGCAGAAGCTTTTTCTGAGAAGGCAAAAGTGTGGCTCCTTCTCCCACAAGGAAGGTGCCAGCCCTGAAAGATCTTGCTGGTATTCACTATCCTCCTGCAGCCTATCCACAGGCACAACAGCTTTTGGGATCTCTGCTTTCCCAGAGACTCAGCATGTCACGGTGCTCGCTCTCGGCAGAAGCTTTTTTCTGAAAAGGCAAACTTACGGCTCCTTCTCCCACAGGGAAGGTGCCAGCCCTGAAAACTAATGCAGTTTTTCACTATCCCTCTGCAGCCTATCCACAGGCACAACAGCTTTGGGGATCTCTGCTTTCCCAGAGACTCAGCATGTCACGGTGCTCGCTCTCGGCAGAAGCTTTTTTCTGAAAAGGCAAACTTACGGCTCCTTCTCCCACAGGGAAGGTGCCAGCCCTGAAAACTAATGCAGTTTTTCACTATCCCTCTGCAGCCTATCCACAGGCACAACAGCTTTGGGGATCTCTGCTTTCCCAGAGACTCAGCATGTCACGGTGCTCGCTCTCGGCAGAAGCTTTTTTCTGAAAAGGCAAACTTACGGCTCCTTCTCCCACAGGGAAGGTGCTAGCCCTGAAAACTAATGCAGTTTTTCACTATCCCTCTGCAGCCTATCCACAGGCACAACAGCTTTGGGGATCTCTGCTTTCCCAGAGACTCAGCATGTCACGGTGCTCGCTCTCGGCAGAAGCTTTTTTCTGAAAAGGCAAACTTACGGCTCCTTCTCCCACAGGGAAGGTGCCAGCCCTGAAAACTAATGCAGTTTTTCACTATCCCTCTGCAGCCTATCCACAGGCACAACAGCTTTGGGGATCTCTGCTTTCCCAGAGACTCAGCATGTCACGGTGCTCGCTCTCGGCAGAAGCATTTTTCTGAAAAGGCAAACTTACGGCTCCTTCTCCCACAGGGAAGGTGCTAGCCCTGAAAACTAATGCAGTTTTTCACTATCCCTCTGCAGCCTATCCACAGGCACAACAGCTTTTGGGATCTCTGCTTTCCCAGAGACTCAGCATGTCACGGTGCTCGCTCTCGGCAGAAGCTTTTTTCTGAAAAGGCAAACTTACGGCTCCTTCTCCCACAGGGAAGGTGCCAGCCCTGAAAACTAATGCAGTTTTTCACTATCCCTCTGCAGCCTATCCACAGGCACAACAGCTTTGGGGATCTCTGCTTTCCCAGAGACTCAGCATGTCACAGTGCTCGCTCTCGGCAGAAGCTTTTTTCTGAAAAGGCAAACTTACGGCTCCTTCTCCCACAGGGAAGGTGCCAGCCCTGAAAACTAATGCAGTTTTTCACTATCCCTCTGCAGCCTATCCACAGGCACAACAGCTTTGGGGATCTCTGCTTTCCCAGAGACTCAGCATGTCACGGTGCTCGCTCTCGGCAGAAGCTTTTTTCTGAAAAGGCAAACTTACGGCTCCTTCTCCCACAGGGAAGGTGCTAGCCCTGAAAACTAATGCAGTTTTTCACTATCCCTCTGCAGCCTATCCACAGGCACAACAGCTTTGGGGATCTCTGCTTTCCCAGAGACTCAGCATGTCACGGTGCTCGCTCTCGGCAGAAGCTTTTTTCTGAAAAGGCAAACTTACGGCTCCTTCTCCCACAGGGAAGGTGCCAGCCCTGAAAACTAATGCAGTTTTTCACTATCCCTCTGCAGCCTATCCACAGGCACAACAGCTTTGGGGATCTCTGCTTTCCCAGAGACTCAGCATGTCACGGTGCTCGCTCTCGGCAGAAGCTTTTTTCTGAAAAGGCAAACTTACGGCTCCTTCTCCCACAGGGAAGGTGCTAGCCCTGAAAACTAATGCAGTTTTTCACTATCCCTCTGCAGCCTATCCACAGGCACAACAGCTTTGGGGATCTCTGCTTTCCCAGAGACTCAGCATGTCACGGTGCTCGCTCTCGGCAGAAGCTTTTTTCTGAAAAGGCAAACTTACGGCTCCTTCTCCCACAGGGAAGGTGCCAGCCCTGAAAACTAATGCAGTTTTTCACTATCCCTCTGCAGCCTATCCACAGGCACAACAGCTTTGGGGATCTCTGCTTTCCCAGAGACTCAGCATGTCACGGTGCTCGCTCTCGGCAGAAGCTTTTTTCTGAAAAGGCAAACTTACGGCTCCTTCTCCCACAGGGAAGGTGCCAGCCCTGAAAGAAACTGCTAATCTTCAGTATCCCTCTGCAGCCTATCCACAGGCACAACAGCACTGGGGATCTCTGCTTTCCCAGAGACTCAGCATGTCACGGTGTTCGCTCTCGGCAGAAGCTTTTTTCTGAAAAGGCAAACTTACGGCTCCTTCTCCCACAGGGAAGGTGCCAGCCCTGAAAACTAATGCAGTTCTTCACTATCCCTATGCAGCCTATCCACAGGCACAACAGCTTTGGGGATCTCTGCTTTCCCAGAGACTCAGCATGTCACGGTGCTCGCTCTCGGCAGAAGCTTTTTCTGAGAAGGCAAAAGTGTGGCTCCTTCTCCCACAAGGAAGGTGCCAGCCCTGAAAGATCTTGCTGGTATTCACTATCCTCCTGCAGCCTATCCACAGGCACAACAGCTTTTGGGATCTCTGCTTTCCCAGAGACTCAGCATGTCACGGTGCTCGCTCTCGGCAGAAGCTTTTTTCTGAAAAGGCAAACTTACGGCTCCTTCTCCCACAGGGAAGGTGCCAGCCCTGAAAACTAATGCAGTTTTTCACTATCCCTCTGCAGCCTATCCACAGGCACAACAGCTTTGGGGATCTCTGCTTTCCCAGAGACTCAGCATGTCACGGTGCTCGCTCTCGGCAGAAGCTTTTTTCTGAAAAGGCAAACTTACGGCTCCTTCTCCCACAGGGAAGGTGCCAGCCCTGAAAACTAATGCAGTTTTTCACTATCCCTCTGCAGCCTATCCACAGGCACAACAGCTTTGGGGATCTCTGCTTTCCCAGAGACTCAGCATGTCACGGTGCTCGCTCTCGGCAGAAGCTTTTTTCTGAAAAGGCAAACTTACGGCTCCTTCTCCCACAGGGAAGGTGCTAGCCCTGAAAACTAATGCAGTTTTTCACTATCCCTCTGCAGCCTATCCACAGGCACAACAGCTTTGGGGATCTCTGCTTTCCCAGAGACTCAGCATGTCACGGTGCTCGCTCTCGGCAGAAGCTTTTTTCTGAAAAGGCAAACTTACGGCTCCTTCTCCCACAGGGAAGGTGCCAGCCCTGAAAACTAATGCAGTTTTTCACTATCCCTCTGCAGCCTATCCACAGGCACAACAGCTTTGGGGATCTCTGCTTTCCCAGAGACTCAGCATGTCACGGTGCTCGCTCTCGGCAGAAGCATTTTTCTGAAAAGGCAAACTTACGGCTCCTTCTCCCACAGGGAAGGTGCTAGCCCTGAAAACTAATGCAGTTTTTCACTATCCCTCTGCAGCCTATCCACAGGCACAACAGCTTTTGGGATCTCTGCTTTCCCAGAGACTCAGCATGTCACGGTGCTCGCTCTCGGCAGAAGCTTTTTTCTGAAAAGGCAAACTTACGGCTCCTTCTCCCACAGGGAAGGTGCCAGCCCTGAAAACTAATGCAGTTTTTCACTATCCCTCTGCAGCCTATCCACAGGCACAACAGCTTTGGGGATCTCTGCTTTCCCAGAGACTCAGCATGTCACAGTGCTCGCTCTCGGCAGAAGCTTTTTTCTGAAAAGGCAAACTTACGGCTCCTTCTCCCACAGGGAAGGTGCCAGCCCTGAAAACTAATGCAGTTTTTCACTATCCCTCTGCAGCCTATCCACAGGCACAACAGCTTTGGGGATCTCTGCTTTCCCAGAGACTCAGCATGTCACGGTGCTCGCTCTCGGCAGAAGCTTTTTTCTGAAAAGGCAAACTTACGGCTCCTTCTCCCACAGGGAAGGTGCTAGCCCTGAAAACTAATGCAGTTTTTCACTATCCCTCTGCAGCCTATCCACAGGCACAACAGCTTTGGGGATCTCTGCTTTCCCAGAGACTCAGCATGTCACGGTGCTCGCTCTCGGCAGAAGCTTTTTTCTGAAAAGGCAAACTTACGGCTCCTTCTCCCACAGGGAAGGTGCCAGCCCTGAAAACTAATGCAGTTTTTCACTATCCCTCTGCAGCCTATCCACAGGCACAACAGCTTTGGGGATCTCTGCTTTCCCAGAGACTCAGCATGTCACGGTGCTCGCTCTCGGCAGAAGCTTTTTTCTGAAAAGGCAAACTTACGGCTCCTTCTCCCACAGGGAAGGTGCTAGCCCTGAAAACTAATGCAGTTTTTCACTATCCCTCTGCAGCCTATCCACAGGCACAACAGCTTTGGGGATCTCTGCTTTCCCAGAGACTCAGCATGTCACGGTGCTCGCTCTCGGCAGAAGCTTTTTTCTGAAAAGGCAAACTTACGGCTCCTTCTCCCACAGGGAAGGTGCCAGCCCTGAAAACTAATGCAGTTTTTCACTATCCCTCTGCAGCCTATCCACAGGCACAACAGCTTTGGGGATCTCTGCTTTCCCAGAGACTCAGCATGTCACGGTGCTCGCTCTCGGCAGAAGCTTTTTTCTGAAAAGGCAAACTTACGGCTCCTTCTCCCACAGGGAAGGTGCCAGCCCTGAAAACTAATGCAGTTTTTCACTATCCCTCTGCAGCCTATCCACAGGCACAACAGCTTTGGGGATCTCTGCTTTCCCAGAGACTCAGCATGTCACGGTGCTCGCTCTCGGCAGAAGCTTTTTTCTGAAAAGGCAAACTTACGGCTCCTTCTCCCACAGGGAAGGTGCCAGCCCTGAAAGAAACTGCTAATCTTCAGTATCCCTCTGCAGCCTATCCACAGGCACAACAGCACTGGGGATCTCTGCTTTCCCAGAGACTCAGCATGTCACGGTGTTCGCTCTCGGCAGAAGCTTTTTTCTGAAAAGGCAAACTTACGGCTCCTTCTCCCACAGGGAAGGTGCCAGCCCTGAAAACTAATGCAGTTCTTCACTATCCCTATGCAGCCTATCCACAGGCACAACAGCTTTGGGGATCTCTGCTTTCCCAGAGACTCAGCATGTCACGGTGCTCGCTCTCGGCAGAAGCTTTTTCTGAGAAGGCAAAAGTGTGGCTCCTTCTCCCACAAGGAAGGTGCCAGCCCTGAAAGATCTTGCTGGTATTCACTATCCTCCTGCAGCCTATCCACAGGCACAACAGCTTTTGGGATCTCTGCTTTCCCAGAGACTCAGCATGTCACGGTGCTCGCTCTCGGCAGAAGCTTTTTTCTGAAAAGGCAAACTTACGGCTCCTTCTCCCACAGGGAAGGTGCCAGCCCTGAAAACTAATGCAGTTTTTCACTATCCCTCTGCAGCCTATCCACAGGCACAACAGCTTTGGGGATCTCTGCTTTCCCAGAGACTCAGCATGTCACGGTGCTCGCTCTCGGCAGAAGCTTTTTTCTGAAAAGGCAAACTTACGGCTCCTTCTCCCACAGGGAAGGTGCCAGCCCTGAAAACTAATGCAGTTTTTCACTATCCCTCTGCAGCCTATCCACAGGCACAACAGCTTTGGGGATCTCTGCTTTCCCAGAGACTCAGCATGTCACGGTGCTCGCTCTCGGCAGAAGCTTTTTTCTGAAAAGGCAAACTTACGGCTCCTTCTCCCACAGGGAAGGTGCTAGCCCTGAAAACTAATGCAGTTTTTCACTATCCCTCTGCAGCCTATCCACAGGCACAACAGCTTTGGGGATCTCTGCTTTCCCAGAGACTCAGCATGTCACGGTGCTCGCTCTCGGCAGAAGCTTTTTTCTGAAAAGGCAAACTTACGGCTCCTTCTCCCACAGGGAAGGTGCCAGCCCTGAAAACTAATGCAGTTTTTCACTATCCCTCTGCAGCCTATCCACAGGCACAACAGCTTTGGGGATCTCTGCTTTCCCAGAGACTCAGCATGTCACGGTGCTCGCTCTCGGCAGAAGCATTTTTCTGAAAAGGCAAACTTACGGCTCCTTCTCCCACAGGGAAGGTGCTAGCCCTGAAAACTAATGCAGTTTTTCACTATCCCTCTGCAGCCTATCCACAGGCACAACAGCTTTTGGGATCTCTGCTTTCCCAGAGACTCAGCATGTCACGGTGCTCGCTCTCGGCAGAAGCTTTTTTCTGAAAAGGCAAACTTACGGCTCCTTCTCCCACAGGGAAGGTGCCAGCCCTGAAAACTAATGCAGTTTTTCACTATCCCTCTGCAGCCTATCCACAGGCACAACAGCTTTGGGGATCTCTGCTTTCCCAGAGACTCAGCATGTCACAGTGCTCGCTCTCGGCAGAAGCTTTTTTCTGAAAAGGCAAACTTACGGCTCCTTCTCCCACAGGGAAGGTGCCAGCCCTGAAAACTAATGCAGTTTTTCACTATCCCTCTGCAGCCTATCCACAGGCACAACAGCTTTGGGGATCTCTGCTTTCCCAGAGACTCAGCATGTCACGGTGCTCGCTCTCGGCAGAAGCTTTTTTCTGAAAAGGCAAACTTACGGCTCCTTCTCCCACAGGGAAGGTGCTAGCCCTGAAAACTAATGCAGTTTTTCACTATCCCTCTGCAGCCTATCCACAGGCACAACAGCTTTGGGGATCTCTGCTTTCCCAGAGACTCAGCATGTCACGGTGCTCGCTCTCGGCAGAAGCTTTTTTCTGAAAAGGCAAACTTACGGCTCCTTCTCCCACAGGGAAGGTGCCAGCCCTGAAAACTAATGCAGTTTTTCACTATCCCTCTGCAGCCTATCCACAGGCACAACAGCTTTGGGGATCTCTGCTTTCCCAGAGACTCAGCATGTCACGGTGCTCGCTCTCGGCAGAAGCTTTTTTCTGAAAAGGCAAACTTACGGCTCCTTCTCCCACAGGGAAGGTGCTAGCCCTGAAAACTAATGCAGTTTTTCACTATCCCTCTGCAGCCTATCCACAGGCACAACAGCTTTGGGGATCTCTGCTTTCCCAGAGACTCAGCATGTCACGGTGCTCGCTCTCGGCAGAAGCTTTTTTCTGAAAAGGCAAACTTACGGCTCCTTCTCCCACAGGGAAGGTGCCAGCCCTGAAAACTAATGCAGTTTTTCACTATCCCTCTGCAGCCTATCCACAGGCACAACAGCTTTGGGGATCTCTGCTTTCCCAGAGACTCAGCATGTCACGGTGCTCGCTCTCGGCAGAAGCTTTTTTCTGAAAAGGCAAACTTACGGCTCCTTCTCCCACAGGGAAGGTGCCAGCCCTGAAAACTAATGCAGTTTTTCACTATCCCTCTGCAGCCTATCCACAGGCACAACAGCTTTGGGGATCTCTGCTTTCCCAGAGACTCAGCATGTCACGGTGCTCGCTCTCGGCAGAAGCTTTTTTCTGAAAAGGCAAACTTACGGCTCCTTCTCCCACAGGGAAGGTGCCAGCCCTGAAAACTAATGCAGTTTTTCACTATCCCTCTGCAGCCTATCCACAGGCACAACAGCTTTGGGGATCTCTGCTTTCCCAGAGACTCAGCATGTCACGGTGCTCGCTCTCGGCAGAAGCATTTTTCTGAAAAGGCAAACTTACGGCTCCTTCTCCCACAGGGAAGGTGCCAGCCCTGAAAACTAATGCAGTTTTTCACTATCCCTCTGCAGCCTATCCACAGGCACAACAGCTTTGGGGATCTCTGCTTTCCCAGAGACTCAGCATGTCACGGTGCTCGCTCTCGGCAGAAGCTTTTTTCTGAAAAGGCAAACTTACGGCTCCTTCTCCCACAGGGAAGGTGCTAGCCCTGAAAACTAATGCAGTTTTTCACTATCCTCCTGCAGCCTATCCACAGGCACAACAGCTTTGGGGATCTCTGCTTTCCCAGAGACTCAGCATGTCACGGTGCTCGCTCTCGGCAGAAGCTTTTTTCTGAAAAGGCAAACTTACGGCTCCTTCTCCCACAGGGAAGGTGCCAGCCCTGAAAACTAATGCAGTTTTTCACTATCCCTCTGCAGCCTATCCACAGGCACAACAGCTTTGGGGATCTCTGCTTTCCCAGAGACTCAGCATGTCACGGTGCTCGCTCTCGGCAGAAGCTTTTTTCTGAAAAGGCAAACTTACGGCTCCTTCTCCCACAGGGAAGGTGCCAGCCCTGAAAACTAATGCAGGTTTTCACTATCCCTCTGCAGCCTATCCACAGGCACAACAGCTTTGGGGATCTCTGCTTTCCCAGAGACTCAGCATGTCACGGTGCTCGCTCTCGGCAGAAGCTTTTTTCTGAAAAGGCAAACTTACGGCTCCTTCTCCCACAGGGAAGGTGCCAGCCCTGAAAACTAATGCAGTTTTTCACTATCCCTCTGCAGCCTATCCACAGGCACAACAGCTTTGGGGATCTCTGCTTTCCCAGAGACTCAGCATGTCACGGTGCTCGCTCTCGGCAGAAGCTTTTTTCTGAAAAGGCAAACTTACGGCTCCTTCTCCCACAGGGAAGGTGCCAGCCCTGAAAACTAATGCAGTTTTTCACTATCCCTCTGCAGCCTATCCACAGGCACAACAGCTTTGGGGATCTCTGCTTTCCCAGAGACTCAGCATGTCACGGTGCTCGCTCTCGGCAGAAGCTTTTTTCTGAAAAGGCAAACTTACGGCTCCTTCTCCCACAGGGAAAGTGCCAGCCCTGAAAACTAATGCAGTTTTTCACTATCCCTCTGCAGCCTATCCACAGGCACAACAGCTTTTGGGATCTCTGCTTTCCCAGAGACTCAGCATGTCACGGTGCTCGCTCTCGGCAGAAGCTTTTTTCTGAAAAGGCAAACTTACGGCTCCTTCTCCCACAGGGAAGGTGCCAGCCCTGAAAACTAATGCAGTTTTTCACTATCCCTCTGCAGCCTATCCACAGGCACAACAGCTTTGGGGATCTCTGCTTTCCCAGAGACTCAGCATGTCACGGTGCTCGCTCTCGGCAGAAGCTTTTTTCTGAAAAGGCAAACTTACGGCTCCTTCTCCCACAGGGAAGGTGCTAGCCCTGAAAACTAATGCAGTTTTTCACTATCCCTCTGCAGCCTATCCACAGGCACAACAGCTTTGGGGATCTCTGCTTTCCCAGAGACTCAGCATGTCACGGTGCTCGCTCTCGGCAGAAGCTTTTTTCTGAAAAGGCAAACTTACGGCTCCTTCTCCCACAGGGAAGGTGCCAGCCCTGAAAACTAATGCAGTTTTTCACTATCCCTCTGCAGCCTATCCACAGGCACAACAGCTTTTGGGATCTCTGCTTTCCCAGAGACTCAGCATGTCACGGTGCTCGCTCTCGGCAGAAGCATTTTTCTGAAAAGGCAAACTTACGGCTCCTTCTCCCACAGGGAAGGTGCCAGCCCTGAAAACTAATGCAGTTTTTCACTATCCCTCTGCAGCCTATCCACAGGCACAACAGCTTTGGGGATCTCTGCTTTCCCAGAGACTCAGCATGTCACGGTGCTCGCTCTCGGCAGAAGCTTTTTTCTGAAAAGGCAAACTTACGGCTCCTTCTCCCACAGGGAAGGTGCCAGCCCTGAAAACTAATGCAGTTTTTCACTATCCCTCTGCAGCCTATCCACAGGCACAACAGCTTTGGGGATCTCTGCTTTCCCAGAGACTCAGCATGTCACGGTGCTCGCTCTCGGCAGAAGCTTTTTTCTGAAAAGGCAAACTTACGGCTCCTTCTCCCACAGGGAAGGTGCCAGCCCTGAAAACTAATGCAGTTTTTCACTATCCCTCTGCAGCCTATCCACAGGCACAACAGCTTTGGGGATCTCTGCTTTCCCAGAGACTCAGCATGTCACGGTGCTCGCTCTCGGCAGAAGCTTTTTTCTGAAAAGGCAAACTTACGGCTCCTTCTCCCACAGGGAAGGTGCCAGCCCTGAAAACTAATGCAGTTTTTCACTATCCCTCTGCAGCCTATCCACAGGCACAACAGCTTTTGGGATCTCTGCTTTCCCAGAGACTCAGCATGTCACGGTGCTCGCTCTCGGCAGAAGCTTTTTCTGAGAAGGCAAAAGTGTGGCTCCTTCTCCCACAAGGAAGGTGCCAGCCCTGAAAGATCTTGCTGGTATTCACTATCCTCCTGCAGCCTATCCACAGGCACAACAGCTTTTGGGATCTCTGCTTTCCCAGAGACTCAGCATGTCACGGTGCTCGCTCTCGGCAGAAGCTTTTTTCTGAAAAGGCAAACTTACGGCTCCTTCTCCCACAGGGAAGGTGCCAGCCCTGAAAACTAATGCAGTTTTTCACTATCCCTCTGCAGCCTATCCACAGGCACAACAGCTTTGGGGATCTCTGCTTTCCCAGAGACTCAGCATGTCACGGTGCTCGCTCTCGGCAGAAGCTTTTTTCTGAAAAGGCAAACTTACGGCTCCTTCTCCCACAGGGAAGGTGCCAGCCCTGAAAGAAACTGCTGATCTTCAGTATCCCTCTGCAGCCTATCCACAGGCACAACAGCACTGGGGATCTCTGCTTTCCCAGAGACTCAGCATGTCACGGTGCTCGTTCTCAGCAGAAGCTTTTTTCTGAAAAGGCAAACTTACGGCTCCTTCTCCCACAAGGAAGGTGCCAGCCCTGAAAGATCTTGCTGGTATTCACTATCCCTCTGCAGCCTATCCACAGGCACAACAGCTTTTGGGATCTCTGCTTTCCCAGAGACTCAGCATGTCACGGTGCTCGCTCTCGGCAGAAGCTTTTTTCTGAAAAGGCAAACTTACGGCTCCTTCTCCCACAGGGAAGGTGCCAGCCCTGAAAACTAATGCAGTTTTTCACTATCCCTCTGCAGCCTATCCACAGGCACAACAGCTTTGGGGATCTCTGCTTTCCCAGAGACTCAGCATGTCACGGTGCTCGCTCTCGGCAGAAGCTTTTTTCTGAAAAGGCAAACTTACGGCTCCTTCTCCCACAGGGAAGGTGCCAGCCCTGAAAACTAATGCAGTTTTTCACTATCCCTCTGCAGCCTATCCACAGGCACAACAGCTTTGGGGATCTCTGCTTTCCCAGAGATTCAGCATGTCACGGTGCTCGCTCTCGGCAGAAGCTTTTTTCTGAAAAGGCAAACTTACGGCTCCTTCTCCCACAGGGAAGGTGCCAGCCCTGAAAACTAATGCAGTTTTTCACTATCCCTCTGCAGCCTATCCACAGGCACAACAGCTTTGGGGATCTCTGCTTTCCCAGAGACTCAGCATGTCACGGTGCTCGCTCTCGGCAGAAGCTTTTTTCTGAAAAGGCAAACTTAAGGCTCCTTCTCCCACAGGGAAGGTGCTAGCCCTGAAAACTAATGCAGTTTTTCACTATCCCTCTGCAGCCTATCCACAGGCACAACAGCTTTTGGGATCTCTGCTTTCCCAGAGACTCAGCATGTCACGGTGCTCGCTCTCGGCAGAAGCATTTTTCTGAAAAGGCAAACTTACGGCTCCTTCTCCCACAGGGAAGGTGCCAGCCCTGAAAACTAATGCAGTTTTTCACTATCCCTCTGCAGCCTATCCACAGGCACAACAGCTTTGGGGATCTCTGCTTTCCCAGAGACTCAGCATGTCACGGTGCTCGCTCTCGGCAGAAGCTTTTTTCTGAAAAGGCAAACTTACGGCTCCTTCTCCCACAGGGAAGGTGCCAGCCCTGAAAACTAATGCAGGTTTTCACTATCCCTCTGCAGCCTATCCACAGGCACAACAGCTTTGGGGATCTCTGCTTTCCCAGAGACTCAGCATGTCACGGTGCTCGCTCTCGGCAGAAGCTTTTTTCTGAAAAGGCAAACTTACGGCTCCTTCTCCCACAGGGAAGGTGCCAGCCCTGAAAACTAATGCAGTTTTTCACTATCCCTCTGCAGCCTATCCACAGGCACAACAGCTTTGGGGATCTCTGCTTTCCCAGAGACTCAGCATGTCACGGTGCTCGCTCTCGGCAGAAGCTTTTTTCTGAAAAGGCAAACTTACGGCTCCTTCTCCCACAGGGAAGGTGCCAGCCCTGAAAACTAATGCAGTTTTTCACTATCCCTCTGCAGCCTATCCACAGGCACAACAGCTTTGGGGATCTCTGCTTTCCCAGAGACTCAGCATGTCACGGTGCTCGCTCTCGGCAGAAGCTTTTTTCTGAAAAGGCAAACTTACGGCTCCTTCTCCCACAGGGAAAGTGCCAGCCCTGAAAACTAATGCAGTTTTTCACTATCCCTCTGCAGCCTATCCACAGGCACAACAGCTTTTGGGATCTCTGCTTTCCCAGAGACTCAGCATGTCACGGTGCTCGCTCTCGGCAGAAGCTTTTTTCTGAAAAGGCAAACTTACGGCTCCTTCTCCCACAGGGAAGGTGCCAGCCCTGAAAACTAATGCAGTTTTTCACTATCCCTCTGCAGCCTATCCACAGGCACAACAGCTTTGGGGATCTCTGCTTTCCCAGAGACTCAGCATGTCACGGTGCTCGCTCTCGGCAGAAGCTTTTTTCTGAAAAGGCAAACTTACGGCTCCTTCTCCCACAGGGAAGGTGCTAGCCCTGAAAACTAATGCAGTTTTTCACTATCCCTCTGCAGCCTATCCACAGGCACAACAGCTTTGGGGATCTCTGCTTTCCCAGAGACTCAGCATGTCACGGTGCTCGCTCTCGGCAGAAGCTTTTTTCTGAAAAGGCAAACTTACGGCTCCTTCTCCCACAGGGAAGGTGCCAGCCCTGAAAACTAATGCAGTTTTTCACTATCCCTCTGCAGCCTATCCACAGGCACAACAGCTTTTGGGATCTCTGCTTTCCCAGAGACTCAGCATGTCACGGTGCTCGCTCTCGGCAGAAGCATTTTTCTGAAAAGGCAAACTTACGGCTCCTTCTCCCACAGGGAAGGTGCCAGCCCTGAAAACTAATGCAGTTTTTCACTATCCCTCTGCAGCCTATCCACAGGCACAACAGCTTTGGGGATCTCTGCTTTCCCAGAGACTCAGCATGTCACGGTGCTCGCTCTCGGCAGAAGCTTTTTTCTGAAAAGGCAAACTTACGGCTCCTTCTCCCACAGGGAAGGTGCCAGCCCTGAAAACTAATGCAGTTTTTCACTATCCCTCTGCAGCCTATCCACAGGCACAACAGCTTTGGGGATCTCTGCTTTCCCAGAGACTCAGCATGTCACGGTGCTCGCTCTCGGCAGAAGCTTTTTTCTGAAAAGGCAAACTTACGGCTCCTTCTCCCACAGGGAAGGTGCCAGCCCTGAAAACTAATGCAGTTTTTCACTATCCCTCTGCAGCCTATCCACAGGCACAACAGCTTTGGGGATCTCTGCTTTCCCAGAGACTCAGCATGTCACGGTGCTCGCTCTCGGCAGAAGCTTTTTTCTGAAAAGGCAAACTTACGGCTCCTTCTCCCACAGGGAAGGTGCCAGCCCTGAAAACTAATGCAGTTTTTCACTATCCCTCTGCAGCCTATCCACAGGCACAACAGCTTTTGGGATCTCTGCTTTCCCAGAGACTCAGCATGTCACGGTGCTCGCTCTCGGCAGAAGCTTTTTCTGAGAAGGCAAAAGTGTGGCTCCTTCTCCCACAAGGAAGGTGCCAGCCCTGAAAGATCTTGCTGGTATTCACTATCCTCCTGCAGCCTATCCACAGGCACAACAGCTTTTGGGATCTCTGCTTTCCCAGAGACTCAGCATGTCACGGTGCTCGCTCTCGGCAGAAGCTTTTTTCTGAAAAGGCAAACTTACGGCTCCTTCTCCCACAGGGAAGGTGCCAGCCCTGAAAACTAATGCAGTTTTTCACTATCCCTCTGCAGCCTATCCACAGGCACAACAGCTTTGGGGATCTCTGCTTTCCCAGAGACTCAGCATGTCACGGTGCTCGCTCTCGGCAGAAGCTTTTTTCTGAAAAGGCAAACTTACGGCTCCTTCT